>NC_051064.1:101768698-102068698 GCF_004664715.2 Peromyscus leucopus
AAGGGCATCCACGTTTTGTGGAAGCAGAGGCCTCCCGGCAAAAATGCCTGTGCTGACTGACCACTGCACTTGGTTTGGAGTTCAAGAGCTCTTAACCATCAAGTATTTGATTCTGGAAGGGAAGAGAGCCGGTGCGGTGGGATGTCTTTCTGTGTGCTGTGAACATGTGTGGCTCCCATTGGATAATAAATAAAGCTGTTTGGGCCTATGGCAAGAAAGCTTACAGCCAGGTGGGAAATCCAAGCAGAGATAGAGAGAAAAGGGCGGAACCAGGAGAGGTACGAGCGTGCGAGCCCACTGCGGAAGGAGCAACAATATGTCAGCAAACTGGTAACGCCACGGAACTATGGGAATGGGTTAATTTAAGATGAAATTAGCTAGCAAGAAGCTGAAGCCGTAGGCCATACGGTTTGTAATTAACACAAGCCTCCGTGTGATTATTTTATAAGCGGCTGTGGGACCGCGGGTGGGAGAGAGACTGCTGGGCAAGCAGGACCGGGGAGATGCCTGGCTACAAGCTGGAGCAGACAGAGCAGGGATAAGCCAGGTCACAGCGGTGGCGGGTCTCAGAGCTAAGAGTGGTCTGCAAGAGGAACCATGGAAAAGCATGGAAGGTTCTAACCTGGGGCTGAGGGAGGGCTGGCCCCGTGATAAAGGGAGGGGACTCTTCAGCAAAGAACTCTCCTGCCTCGCCCACTCGTGATCCCCTATCCGCAGTCTCTGGGGTGAGATGGCAAGCAGGGGAGGGTGGGCCATGGGAAGTGACTTTTGACCCTCCCCATCTTAATATTTCTTTCTTTCTGCCTCCTGCTCACCTACATCCTGAGGCCCCAAGCCACAGGTGGGGTCGGAAGCACTTCATACACTGAATTGTTTCATATGGTTCTCGCCTTAACCCCGGAGGATGATTACTCTCCTTGTTCAGATAGGGGAGACTGAGGCTGAGATTGAAGGTCATAACCAGCAGGGGATGCAGTGTGACAGAGACCCAGCCTAGACAACCCTGTGCTAGAGCTACACCCGAAACACCTGTCCGTCCTGTGGGCCAGCCCAGTTCACAGCTGTGGCTGTCCCTTGTCCCCCGGGAGGGGAATCGTTCTGATAACAATTCTTCCTTCCTTACTCAGTGCATGAAAAGGAAGGGGCCTGCTTGAGCCTTCCTGGGGCAGCTTCTCTGAGGCAGGATGCCACCCACCATGTGTAGTCGGACTCGTGGCTGCAAACCCTAACCTAACCAGCACCCGGGGACATTAGTTACCGACTTTGGCTGGGATTCTGAATGCAGCCCATCAAACACGGGATCAGATGACTTCAAGGGACTCTTCCACACTCATAAGGCCCGATTTCAGGAAGAAAAACTCCATGGAGGCCTCTAAGGTTTACCTCCACTCGCATTTTACGAAAACTAATCACCTCAAGGCTACAGATATTAAGTGGAGTTGAAAGCCAGCTCTCGGAGGAAGGGCCCCCTAAAGGGCTCAGAACACAGAAAGGAAATGAAGGAATTCACCCTTTCCTCCCCCACCCCCGACCCGAGCTGGGTCCACTCTCCTCCATGATTCTTCCAGCACCCATGGTGGAGTTTGGCTCAGGAGGCTTCCCTGGAGTTGGTGGGTGTTTGGAGGTTAGGTAAATAGGAAAGGATAACTACAACACCATCACATGCTACTCTGTTCGAACACAACGTGAGTAGAGGATAGCTTTGCCAGACGTAACGCCCCTTTAAATCCCACAACCATCTGGAGCATTTAAAGCTTTGATACCCAGCATTTTAAAACCAGCCTGCGAGGCTGTATCCACAGTCGGAAGACCTTTTAGCATCTGTCGCTGTTGTCCGTGGTCTGCCCCAGTCTCAAGGATCCCCCCCTCAGAACCTAGCCTTTCTCGCTAGCTCATTACAGCCCCAACCTTTTGAGAGAACATAGCTTTATCTCTTTCTGGCGCTTCTCTCCTTTATCAGCAAGCCTCTAAAGGTCAGGATTCTCCCAAGACGCACCCCTGTTATCACCCGACCCTCCACATTTAAAACGTGTTGGACATTGCTGTGCATGGTGTTTAAACAGGTAAGAGGGAGCAAGCTTATCTTCAAACGGAACCCAGGGAGAGAGAGGAACAGGTGCCTAGCCCCGAGTGTCACTTCCCCATTGCAAGCAAGCCTGGGAGCTGGCTCTGCATTATAGATGAGGACAGAGGCAGCCAGAGGCTACGTGGCCAACCCAAAGGTCCCCAGTTAATTGGGGGGCAGGATGGCAAGTGTCCCTCCAAACGTAAGGGACAGTGAGGGGGGAAGGGCCAAGACAGTCAGTGTCAGCAACGATGGTCCCTGTGCAGCCAGACCATGTTAGAAATAGTTTCCTCAGGTCAGCCCGACTCCTGGGCGTCTTCACCCACCCCTACTCCCTCCCCCATCCGCATTTACTCCTTTTAGGATGCCATTTCAAACCTCATTTAACCTCACGTCGAAGGATAAAGAAAGCCTCTTCCTTCGTCCTGAAACTGAGACCCGTGTCTGCATTTTCGTTCCCCGTCAAACCCCCTCTTTCTTCTGCAATAATAAAAATGCCGCTTTTCATCGCAAAATAGGCTGCGTGCCAAAATAAATAGCACCTTGGATTTCTTTGAAAAGAGAGCTTGGCTCAATGCACAGCCTCCCTGCCACAGAATTCTTGGACAATTCAACCTTACCAAGTCAAATATTTAGCATGGGAGCACACCAAAATAGCAGCCCCCTGGGCCCTCCGTGATCACCTGGCGGAGACAAAGCCCTCTTTCCGAAAGAGAAAAGAATGCCTCCCATACCTGGGGCGACCCTGCAGATGAGACAAGAGCTTTCATTCTCCACCCTAGGACCCCAGTTTTCCAAGTGGTACTGGAGGCATCTGAAGGCCCAGCTCATCCGTGGGGGCGCTGAAGCTGGGGCACCACAGAAGTGAGATGCGCTCCTAAAAGATTCTACCTGCTGAGTTCTTAGTCAGGCTCACTTCCCACTCACCAGGAAATGGGGTGGTAGGACTCTGGTTTAGCAAGGCGCACATTAACACAATTGCATCAATTCCATTTCCACATGTTTCTTCATGTGTTTCTCTTATTTAGCTCACATGCAGCTGCTGGATCTGGGCCTTCTTGGAGAAGCCAGGTCAGTTGGGAAGCAAGCTGTGTACACATCACCCTCCTTAAGCACCCCACCATTCTTCTGCACAGCCCTCGCCGGAAGGACCCGCCTCTCCGGAGGTCGGCTTCAAGCTGCAGAGATGGAGCTGAGCTCAGCCCAGTCTGCTTCCCAGCTGTTTGTTAAAGGACTCGTGGTCAGGTGACCTGTGACCTTGTTGAAAAAGCAAATACTGACTTCCTTTTTGCTCTATGGAACAAGCAAGCTGGCTCAGAAACGAATTTACTGCTCAGTAAGTTAATACTGGATCAGACAGGAAAACGGAGAATGCTCAGGTCCCTCAGGTGCAAATTTGTTCTTGGGGAACCGCCACTGTTTTAGAGGGGTACACCTAAAGACACTTCCCCACACACGGACACACACACACACAACACACACTCTTCTTTTCCTTGATGCCTCCAAATCTGGGAACTCAGGAGAAGGAGCTCCCACCTTCCCACGCCAGCTTCCCACGCCAGCTCGTCAATGAAAACGCCTGTAATAGTGATGTGGCCTCCTAAGGACTGGGAACCTGGTGGGCTTCACGGCTGTCATCCTGGCTCTGCTTTAGAAGCACCCTCCCCTCCCCCACACCCCAAGGCTGGGATAATTAAGTGAATGAAAGTCAGCTGTCAGGGTCAATAGAGTAATGTCTGGTGAATTCCCGGGGCCAGACTGGCAGTTCCCACTTCCTGCTGCCCACCAGTCTGATGCCCTAGGACCCCAAGATGTGCCCCATCTGGCAGGAAAAAAAAACAAAAACAAAAACCACAAGTACCTACAGTGACAAGCAAACTCCTCTTCCATGGCTCCTGCCCCCAGCAGGATTTCTAACTGCTGGAAGGTCCAGCAATCTGGAGTCCAACCTGGAGTTGCTATAGCTCTCAAAGCAGAGGCAGGTGTGAGGTGGGGCCCAAGCTCTCCAAACCTGACACTGCTCCTGTTCCTACTGAAGACAGACGGGGTGACCTGCTCCAACAGAGGTCCCAAAAGTCTTATGCTTCGTGTATACAGGCTGAATACAACAGTATTGGAGAGACATGGGCCCCTGTTATCAACCACCAGGGCGCTAACTGGACCTGTAAGACATGTCACAGGCAGCTCTCTATCATAGACACTAACTATTGAGGTTCTTTCCAGCTCAGCCCAGGTTCATTCACATCAAACTTGCCCTGAACTTGATGCTGGCACTAAGTGTCATCTCACCCTGAGCTGCTGCTGCCTGCCTCTCCCTAATGCACATAGAAAGCACTTCCTTTCCATTCTGTGCCCCTTTTCTCCCCACACCAGCGCTTAGTGCAGACTGGCCAAGGTCTAGTGTTCCTGTTATACAGGTAAGGGAAAAAAAAAAAAAAAAAAAGACAGACAGTCTAAATGAATTCCCTTGGATCTCCCAGGAGTCAAATTCCTGGGGTGGAATTGTGTTCTTCTCAGTCTTTTTCTTGGAAGATTCCCAAGCATCTTGCTTTACCTCAAGATGAACAGACTTTCTGAAGGGCACAGAGTGATGCGTATGGCTGTAGACAAAGCTATAGGATTGGCATGTATGCTTTTCAATTGTTAGAAGTGTGTGCCACTCAAGAACCAGTCAGCTAGAAAAGGATCCGCAAGGTAGTCTGAATGCTGAGGTTATATGGAAAAGGCACTGAGGAGCAAATCCCTCTGAGATACATTGGAAAGGCCACTGCCCATGGTTGTAGACTATTAGTTTAAGATGTGTTACATTCGTTTATGCTGTGGAATATTTGTTTAGTGATACAAAGATGTGTGACATTCTTTTATGTTGCATTTGTTTAACTCTCTGAAGCTGTGTTACTATGCCTGTCTGAAACACCTGATTGGTCTAATAAAGAGCTGAACAGCCAATAGCTAGGCAGCAGAAAGAGGAATAGGCAAGGCTGCCAGGCAGAGAGAATAAATAGGAGGAGAAATCTAGGCTTGAAAAAAAAGAGGAGAAAGGAGAGAGAAAAGGAGGAGAGGAGGACGCCAGGGGTCAGCCACCCAGACACACAGCCAGTCACAGAGTAAGAAGTAAAGAAAGATATGTTGAATAAAGAAAGGTAAAAAGCCCAGAGGCAAATCATAGTTAAAGAGAAATGAGATAATTTAAGTTAGAAAAGCTGGCTAGAAGCAATCCAAGCTAGGGCCAGGCATTCATAAGTAAAAATAAATTTCTGTGTACTTCACTTATTTGGGAGCTGGGTAGCGGGCCCCAAAGACTAAAAAAAATTCAGCTATAACCCATTACTTCTGAACTGTCCGGAGGACAGCTAGAAATACAAAACACTTCTGTGGAAGGGCATAAGAAAAGGCCCTCCATTTGTCCCATGCCTCTCCAGTTAGACACCCTCCCCTCTGCCCTGGGTGCCTAAGACAGACACAGTCTTTCCCTCTCTCAGGACGGAGTCCTCCATGCCCACCCTTGAGTCTCAAAGGCTCTGCCACCTTCTTGGCCTGCCTTTCCTCTTAGCCTCACACATCTTTCCCCATGCAATGGTCACCATGCCACGGCACCCTGCCCGTCTGTCCTCTGCCACAGTGGCGGCCTCTGGGTCTGTGTCACTGACCCCCCCCACAGTCTCCAGAAAACATGTGAAATGAATTTATCCACGGCTCCTATAGAGAGACATTCCCTACGTGCCTGGAGAGCATCTCTACCTCAGGCCTCTCACCAGAGTAAACCGGTAGATCTCAAAGATAAGGGAGGGCAGAAAGGAGGGGGGAGGTCCCTCAAGGGAGCAATGTCATAGTTAGATGTTCTGTGGTAAAAGTATATAATCTGACGGATGGGCTAATCTCCCTGAGTTGACCACTTCCTGATAAATATACAAATCATGCTGGGGCCTTAAGATGGCTGAGTAGGTAAAGGTGCCTGCGGTCAAACCTGACAAACTCTGTTCCATTCCCATCAACCCACGGGATGGAAAGCGGTAACTCCCACAAGGTGTCCTCTGACCACTACATAGATTGAGTGTGCGTACACACACACACACACACACACACACACACACACACACACACACCACACGTGTAAAAACACAATAAATCACACTGTACTCACAAATGTGTACAAGTACTATGTGTAACTCCAATATGGGGCTTGGCCGTGAAGAACACTTCCTGCTCTTCCAGAGGACCTGAATTTAGTTCCCAGCACCCACATCAGGTGACTCACCATCACCTGTACTCCAGCCTCACTGTCTTCTGGTCACCAGGAGTGCACTCGCACCAGTGCTCTTGCACGCACGCACGCACGCACGCACGCACGCATGCACGCACACACACACACAATTTAAATTTCTTTTTAAAAAATCAAATATTAAAAGTTAGGAAAAGGGGGTGCTTAAGAGATGGCTCTCAATGAAACATCTCACTATTAAGAATACATACTCTATCAAGATGATAATAGAAAAATAAGTAAATAAATTAATTTTAAACAATAAAAATTAAATAAAAATAGAAAAATTTGAAGAAAAAAAAAAAAGAGAGATGGCTCAGCGGTTAAGAGCACTTCTGAGCCATCCTGAGGACTGGAGTTTGCATCCCACACTGAGGTGACAAGCGGGGAGTTATGCAGACGTCTCCAGCCTCACATTAACATCGGCTCTTAAGGATTGGCCTTTGCACGCCCTTCCATACACCTACATACGACATAAAACTACAATAAAGCTTAAACCAACAAGCAAAACCAAAAAAACCCAAAACAAAACACAACAGCAACAAAAGAAAAAACAAACAAACAAACAAAACAGTAGGAAGGAAGTACGAGGCCCCTGGCAGTGCCACTAATTGGCTTGCCTTAGACATCAGGATAAAAGACACAGGTAACTGGGCCTGGTGGCACACAGAATGCAATCCAGCATTTGGGAGGAGAATCAGAGCTTGGGAACAGACAAGGCTTAACATCAAAGATACTGTGTATGCACAGGTCCTTCTACTTCCTCTCTGGAGCAAAATGGTACTCAGTTCTGGCCCTGAGAGAGGTACCATCCAGGCAGGCCCTGGGCTGAATGGCTGCAACTCACAAAAGAGAAGTTCTCCGGCGTCTCTATAACCCACCAAGTGCCCTCTCTCAAACTCCAAGAAGCAAGGTGTTATGTGTCCAGTTGTGTCTCCGCCCCCAGCCCCCCAGATGGGGAAGCTAAGTGTATTGCCAGCATTCCAGAGCTAAAACAAGACCCAGCAGCTGCAATCCAAGCCAGATTTCCTCTTTCCACTAAACAACACAGCCTAAACTGTGTGCCACCTTGAGGGGAGATCTTCCAGGGCACTCCAGCCACTTTCTCACGGCGGTGTGTGTGTGTGTGTGTGTGTGTGTGTGTGTGTGTGTGTGTGTGTGTGTGTGAGAGAGAGAGAGAGAGAGAGAGAGAGAGAGAGAGAGAGAGAGAGAGAGAGAGAGAGAGAGAGAGAGAGATATCTGGGCTGCTTTGGGAAGATGACTCTGCAATCAGGCAGTGTCCCCCCACCTCTGGGCTGCACTCTTCAGACTTACAGCTAATCTTGTTACCTCTGAGTCACCAGAGAATCCCCGGGACTGAGCACATTTCTCTTCAATGACTTTTCTGCCGAGAATTATTACCAAGAGAGAGAGGTTTGATTCTTTTTGCAATAGAGGAATACTCAACTTCTATGGCCAATGTTTCTTCTATTTCATCATAGAAAAATTGAACTGTCCATCTCCACTGAAATGGGGCTTGGCAACATTCATCCCCCAGGCTTGTGGCCTAAGGGGTCTCTTAGGCTTCTGCACTTTCTTCAAAAAGGGCAACCACTTGTCAGGCCCATTATGACACAGACTGGGAAGAGGCATCTGCCAGTGTACCAGGTACACACTGACCAAAACTGCCTCTCAGAGCAGACTGGTCTTGGCCACAGTCTCCCACGGCATGAAACTAAATGGGAAAGGAAAGAAATCCTCAGTGGGAAGTCATGGGTAGAGCAATCCAGGCAGGTGAGTCACTCAAAAGACAGATTCTCTAAAGCAAGGGAAAGTGTCGAGTCAGTAAGGCGCATAAGCCACGTGGATTAGGATGGAGGGGGCACAGACCTTCAGCTACATCTCTCCTGCCTTCTATAATGAACTTAATCTTTGACTGAAACACACTGTAAAACCAAGATGCAAGGAAAAGAGGCAGAAGAGACAATTCAACAAAGAAAATATGCAAATGGCCCAAATCTTAAAATATTTAATTTTATAAGTTCGTCATGAAAAAGATATTATTATGCATGTAAAGCAAACGCCCTACCATTAAGCTAATGCCCCAGCCTCAGTATCACTCTGGTTTATGCTAGGCACTGTAGATCCAACCCCAAATACTGTCTCCTGTTATTTTTGCAATAGAAGCACAAAGCTGAGGTTCTGAGACTATCAGACACAAAATTAGAACCTCTGTTTTCCTAATGCTAACATACCGTTGTAAGTCATGAAATGCAGTCTCTTACACATTATATTAAAACAGATAAACAAACAACAACAGAAATGCTTTCAAGAGAAGATCCTGAGTGTTAGTAAGTATGTGATGAGACATCCTCCCACCTCAGCAGATGACAGCAGAAGCTGCCCCTGGTGGCAGTGCCCAGACACAGTGGGTGGTCTCCTAGCACCTGGCCTGTGTGCTTGGGAGCACCGGTTAGCTGGTTTGGGTGTACAGGGAAATTAAAAACCAAATGCAGTGGAAGTGTTCTAAGGGCAAGCAGAACAGAGTCTGGCATATAGTCTCTTCAGGAAATAAGTACACTAGTAATTACTACAATGCAAATTCAATTGTGACTTCCATATTGTGTTTAAAATCTAATCATATAGGCACTTGAAAATGTAGTCGTGGTTGCTTTACAGTAATCACTGTATGTGCCTTGTTTTGCAAACCTACTCCCTGCTGGAAGATATTCTGTCTCACATTTACTCTGCTTGCACATCAGCCAGCCTGCCGGTGGTCCTCCAGGAAAGTGTCCAGGGAAGACCTCAGTTTCAGAAGGCTGCGATACAATTGCACGTGCTTTGAAGAAAGATGTGTTACAAGTCCTACTGTATGAACCTCAGACCTGCGACCATTCTCCTGCCTCTGCCTGCTGCATGCTGGGGTTACAGCATTACATGCACCATCATGTCCAGTTTATATTATTCTAAATATTAACTTCTTATCAGATATATTTGAAAATTATTTATGCTACTCTGCCGGAATGCTTTCATGCATGCTAGATATACACTGCCATCTTTTCTTTTTTGACCTTGTACTATTATTTAATTCCTTTTGGTGGGCTGGAAGCTCCTTGATGGCAAGAACTAAGCCTTCTTCTTGCTCATGTGAGTCATCTGTAGTGTCCATGTTTTTGTTTGGTTTTGGACAGGGTCGCATGCAGCCCAGGCTGACCTCAGAGTTGCTTTGCAGCCAAGGATGACTTGAACACTCAATCTTCCTCCCAAGTGCTGGTATTATGGGCATGTGTGACCACTCTTAACTTCTGGAGCTCTTAAAGAGCATCCTGGAAGTTGGGTGGTAGTGGTGCATGCCTTTAATCCTAGCCCTTGAGAAGGAGAGACAGGCAGGTCTCTGAGTTCAAGGCCAGCCTGGTCTACAGAGCAAGTTCCAGGACAGCCAGTAATACACAGAGAAACACTGTCTTGAAAAATCAAAAATTAAAAATAAATAAATAAATGAACAAATAAACAAACAAATATTTTTTTTTAAAAAAGGATCCTGGAAACATCCTACTTCTAAAATCTATAATTTCCACAGCAAAGACCCTGCTCCAATGGAACAGGGTAAGAGTTTCCAAAGAGCTGTAAGTGAACCCAAAATTCTGATTCTTTTTTTTTTTTTTTTTTTTTTTTTTTTTTTTTTTTCTCAAAGATTGTCTTTGTAAAGTGAACCCAAAATTCTGATTCTTAAAGGTAAGTAACATAGCAATGTGATTTTATTGTTATAAAGAATTAGGAACAAAACACATTAATTAATTAAATGCTGGCATTAACAAACAAAAATTGTCTGTTACAAGAGTGCTAAGAACACTAATTGCATAGTCTGCAAGGAAGAATGGTTCCCAACACCACCAAACAACACTGCAAAACTCCTGAGCAGTCACCCAGCTGAGGTCTGGCATTCCTGCCATTCTCAAAAAGGGCGTTGTGTTATTAGTGGAGAAGATATTTGTGCTTTTCCCAGCAGGGCAGAACTTTGTGAACACCCTTCCTATGCCTGGGACTCCCTCCTTAGGAGTCCCAAGTCTCCAAGGTTGGAACTGGAATTCGTAGCGCCAACCCACTTCGTTCAGGACCCAGCCAAAGAGTATCCTGGGACATGCAGGCCAGACTCCCAAATGAAAGGCAGCACCCCGGAAGAGGACAGATTACTGGGTAGTGACTCTGGGAGACCAGCGGAGTGACATCCGGCTACTTGACATCCTTTTATGAGCTCCTCCTCTGCAAGCTTGCTAGAGTGGGTTAAAAGTTTGCAACTATGACCTTCGCCCGCTCTAAGTCTTGGATGCTATTTATTCTTATTCTTTTAACTTCTATTACTCATAAAATCATTTTTGGAAATTTTTGTTGATTGGTATCTTGAGAATTTACTTTATTACCACTTTATTTTTCTCTTCCCCTTTAATCCTTTATTACCACTCCCACCCCTCCTGGAACCTGGGAGTGAGTGGGCTCAGCAGACCACAAGGATTTGTACTCTAATGCTGTAGGCTGCTGTCTAGATAGTTTGGAAACCACAACTTGGAGTAAATGTTTCCCAGGAATCCAGCTCCCCTCCTCCTTCCTGGGTCATTCAGTGGAAGTGTCTCATGGGCAGAGACTGACATCCTCTGTGTGGTGGGGGGTGGGAGGCACCCCTGCATCTCTATGGGCAGTTGCTATACCAAGCATTATTGTCCTTGGTCAGAATCCAGCTGAAACCTTCTGAGGCACCAACATGCATGCTTAGCATGAGCCCCAGGTGCAGACTGCTCAGAGCTTTCATGGGCTGTGGCTTCTACCTCCGGGGTTGGGAGGAAGGTTTTTCTTGGATCAAATACACACAGCCTGCCCACTCAGGAACGGTTTAAACAAAACTGAAGATGAAAAGTGATCCCCAGATATCTGGGTGGAACCAATATTGTTTTTTTTTCTTTAATTGCACAATGTCCTATCTAGTCTTCTACTAGCCCAGTGTGCAGTGTATCCATATGTCATGTGCGCCAAACAAGGATGATGGACACTTAGTCTCAGCAGCCTGCTAGCTGAAGGATGATGGGTATCCTCCAAGACGAACCAAAGAGATGGGGGCTCTAGAAACATCTATCATCTGAATGTTTTCTGGAAGCAGATGGGACTCTTTTGGTATGCTATCTGCAGAAGTTGTGTACTGTTGTGATCTGGGTTGTTTTGTTGTGATTAATGTGGGTGCTATGGTTTTATCTATCTCTCAAAGTTTGTGTGTCGGGATTTAAACCATGGCAACAGTGTTGGGGAGTGGGACCTAACAAGAGGTGAAGGGGTCACCAGGGGTGTGCCCCATGAGTGATGAATGAGTGGGTTAGCTGTGGAGAGAGTAGGCTCACTTATAAAAAGCGAGTTGGGTCTTCACTCGCTCAATTGCTCTTTCCCTTTCTTTCCTGTCTGCTTTCTCCCACAGGGTACGACACAAAGTCCCTCTGCAGAGGCCAGCACCACACTCTTGGACTTTACAGCCTTCGGTACGATGAGTCAAGTAAATTCCTGTTTGTGATAAATTACTCAGCTTCAGATAGTCTTACCTAGACTTATCTTAGAAAGCAGAGCAAAATAGTAGGCAGAATCACTAGGAAAACATGTTTCTGGAAGTCGCACCCCGGGTTTAAACCACCAGACAGCAGCTCAGAGGTATCACACAATGGCTGGGCAAACAGAACGCAGTACAGGCTGACTTTCATTAGGCCTCTCCTTACATTGTCCCTCCAGCCACACTGGGGCCCCTTTCAAGTCAAGACCTGTCTCCCTGCTTCTGCAAACCTTTCACAGCTCCAGCCCAGGGTTTTGCAAGGAGTGAGTGTCCATCCAGTCATTTTCGTTGATTTTACTGCTGAGAGAAGAGAAATCTAACAGGACCTTGGACATCATCTCCATGTGCTACTGGGGATACTGAGGCCCCATGACGTGTGTTTGTCATACATCACAGCCAAGGTCAGATTTTGCTTTCTCGGCGTCGTGACTAGCGCTATTAGGAGCTCACGCTATGGTGCCTGCCTGCCTTACACTTTGGAGGATATTGACTTGATGGCTTCTGGAAAAACAACATGGCTGCTATTCCCAGTTTACATAGAGAATAATGGAGCTTTCATTGTAGTGACTGCTTGCCAGAAAACTGCTCATACTCCTACTGGTGACCTTTGCTGGCAGCCTCTGGCTACAGAGACAATACCAAACACAATAATAAAAACAGTTGCCAACGTCAATTAAGCACCTTCTCTGTATTCATCCTTTACTCGTCCCTCCTCAGCACCTGGGGCCGACTCCTCTGCAAATGAGATAAAGATGGCTGCCTCGTGACCCAGTCGGAGCTCAGTGCTGTGTTCAAAGAAACAGCAGCTAAGCAGATAAAAAATTAATTGGAAGCAATCCAAACCTTCACTGCGGTCTCTAGAGAAAACACCGAAGGGGAAGAGCATTCTTAGTGCAAAGCCAAACTTCACCTCTCCTCTCTGCTATTCTGGGCGCCTTGCTCCAGCAGAGCAGCTGCTCCTGCAGCAGAGAGCGTTGTTCCCGGCATGCTTTGCACAGATACATCTCCTGGCGCCTCCACCACCCTCTTCCCCACCTGGCACAATTCACCTCCATCAGATTCTCTCTGCCCTCTCCCCAGGAATTCCAGTGAGTGCTGGTTCCACTGTCCAGGCCTTTATTCTCTCTGGATAACCCAGTCTACATAGAAACAGAGCAATAATGAAGCAGGCTGTGCCTGACGTTTCCTCAGAAAAGAATTACTCAGAAGGCGTCACAGGTAAAGTTATGAATACTCACTAATAGTTTTATTCTCCATTGTAACTATTTTATGGTGAGAAAACTAGGGCTTACATAAATACAGATACTTACATTGTTACAATAATAGTTGTTATGTGCACACTGCTCTGTGCAAATGCTAAGGATGCTTACTTAACTGGCTGATGGTCTTATTAGGTAGTTTATAGCCTTCTCATGGACAACAGGTTCAAGAGCACAGATCTAATAAGAGGGGGTTTGTCCAGCTTCATGGAGTTAAGCACAGAGTGGACTCTTTTCTCTAGTTTTTGCAACTGTCTGTGAAACAAGTTACTTGGAGCCTAAACTGAAAGAGAAGAAGCCAGACATTAGCAAGGTGGCTGGAGAGATGGCTCAGTGGGCTAAGAGCACTGGCTGCTCTTCCAGAGGACCTTGGGTTAAATTCCAAGCACCTACATGGAGCTTCATAATTGTCTGCAACTCCAGTTCCTGGGGAGCTGACATCCTCTTTTGGCCTCCTTGGGCATGTGGTACACTGACATCTGTACAGTCAAAACACCTATACACATAAAATAATAAATTGTTTTTAATTTAAAAAGATCAGCGAAGGAAGAGTCTAGACTTGGATTCTGTCATAGCCACGCTCACGGGGTATCAAGTGACTATTAAAATGTAAGTATTTTCAGGGGATGCAATAGGTCCATAAATAAATTTATTTGCCAAGGAATAGAGTGGAAAAATGCAGTCTTAATCAATAAAAACACAACTAGGTTTCAAATAACCTTCAAGGAGACTCGGGGCGTTTAAGAGCTATTCAACTGACAGCAGCAGTTGAGTTCCATGCTCATCAATTTTGTATACAATGTTATTTGCAGCTGTCAAAATTTCCATTTCATAGACATATTTTTGAGCCAGAAACAAGGGTTTGGGGGTGCCCATTAATTTTGCTTTCCTGTCATTCACTGGGTTGTATAGAACTGGCCTGACAACCATGGATCCTGCCTTGTATAACTAGGGAGATGTATCTCCCTGCCAATGGGGCATTTCCCCACAAAGTCAGAGGGATCCGACTACCGTAGTCCTGGGCGGAGGGCCTGTGTCCAACGCACCCACCCCAAGGGCAGATGAAAACCATGAGCTACCCCAAGGCAAGACTTGAATTGGAAGCCTGCCCTGGTCCTGCTCTCAACCCTACATCCCCTATGGGAACCTGTGGCATGAGAGTGGTGGACTTGGGTGATCAAAGGACACAGGATCGGAATCTGTCTGAACCAGTCCTCCAGGTGATGCCTCTGCGCCCTCGGCCTGGCTGGCTTGTTTGTGACAGGGCCTGCTTCATATTCATAGCCCAGGCTGGCCTCAAGTGTTCTATCTTTTCACCTCAGTGTTCTTACTACTATGATTATAGGCGTACGTCACCATGCCCCCTCTTACCTACTTTACATCTGTTTTTTTTTTTATATAATAAGAGAATATTTATTTACTGTACTTGTAATATTAATGTTTATTTTGTGTAAATTAAATCTAGGTCCCACATTTGAAAGAAAATAAGGAATTTTGTTTTTCTGAGTCTGCCTTATTTCACTTAACATAATGATTTCCAGGTGCATCCATTTTTCTTCATGATTTCATTTTTATGGCTGGATAAAATCCCATTGTGTATACATGTACATTTTCTTTATTCATTCATCTTTTGATAAGCATCTAGGCTGGTTCTGTTTCTTGAGTACTGAAATTAGTATAGGAACAAGCATGTTGTATATTGCTTTATATTTCTTTGGGTGTATACCCAGAAGTGGTATCAATAGGTCATAATGGTGCATCTATTTTTAGTTTTTGAGAAATTCCACACTGATTTCCACATTGGCTGCACAAGAGGACATTCTCATTTGCAATGAGTAAGTGATCTTTCACTAGACTCTCATTAGCATATACTGTCTGACTGGGGGGAGATAGAACCTTAAAACTTTAAATTTGCATTTCTCTGATAGCTCCCCAAAGAAGAAATAAAAATAGCTAATAAAAACTTGAAAAGGTGTTCAAATTCCTTAGCCATGTATTCAGTTCATTATCCCATTTATTGTTCAGATGGTGCGTCTGTGTTTAATGTTTGTGGTTCTTTATATATACTGGATTTTTATTATATATTATCTGTGTACTCCAATAAAACTTATCTGAGGATTGGAGGAAAAAGCCAGCCATTATAGTAAACATAGAAGTCAGGCAATGGTAGCACATACCTTTAATCCTATCATTTGGGAGGCAGAGATCCATCTGATCTCTGTGAGTTCAAGGACACACTGAGAACACAGCCAGGCATGTTGGCACATGCCTTTAATCCCAGCACTAACCATAGAGGTCTAGAGGTCTGTACAGACAGACAGGAAGTGATAGAGCTGGGCAGAAAGAGGAAGTGATGTAACTGGGCGGAGAGAGGAAGTAAGAGGGCAGGGACAGAAAAGGCATATAGGCATGAGTATACAAAAAGCTGTGCTCTACTCTCATTAGCGCTGCACGCCGGGGCGCTGAGGTTATTTCTAAAAGTAGTAAAGCTGGTAAAAATAGTGGGCTGTCGGTTCCTCTCCTTCTGCTTTCCTGATCTTTCAGCTTTTTACCCCAATATCTGGCTCCGGGTTTTTTATTAACAAGACTGTTCAGCAATTTGTCTTACACTGGATATAATTCCCTGTCTAACGAGTAGTTGACAACACTCTGCCCCGTTCTGTAGGATGTCTCTTTACTCTGGTGATTGTTGGCTTTGCTGTACAGAAGTGTCTTGGTTTCCTATAGTCTCATTTGTCAATCCTCGGGATCATTACACGTAGTATTGGCTTCCTTTTCAGAAAGTCCTTGCCCATACATATATCTTAAAGTCTTTTTCCTTCATTTTCCCCTAGCAATTTCAAAGTTTCAGGTCTTACATTAAGGTCATTGATCCATTGTGAACTGATTTTTGTGCAGCGTGAGAGATGAATCTGCCTTTGCTTTCCCGGCACCATTTGCCGACTTTAAAAAATATTTTATAAACTCCCATTCGGTGCTTTGCAAACCATAGTCTGCTGAGCTCTCCTGAGGAGTTGTTGATGTGTATGTGCCGGTTCCATGGACTGGTATGAGTGTGCAATAAAGGAAGAGACACTTGTGCCGCAGCACTAAGGAGCACAGGTGTGATGGGGTGTCTGGTTTGGAGGGGGCAGGAAAGGGCTCTGCAGACCTCAGCAAAACTCAGCACTCCAGAGTTAGCAAACTTCTGACCCAGCTCCCCCAGCTATAAAGGGGGGCTATAAATAACTACTTAGTACCTGCGACTGTCTGTATGGCTCCACGGCTGTCTGTTCTTGCTGGGTTGTGTATCCACGAGTAAATGTGCGTGTGCACGGGCATGTGAAGGAGAGAGAGCCACGCCAGGTTTCCCTCTGACACTCTCCACCTTGTGTTTGAGACAAGCTGTCTCACTGAACCTGGAGCACACCAATTTGGCAAGACTAGCTGGCCAGCGAACCTCGGGGATCCTCTTGTCTCTGTCTCCCCAGTGCTAAGACTACAGACCTGCATCGCCATACCCAGCTTTTTAACATGGTGCTTGGGGTCCAGATTCAGGCCTCACACTTGCATAACAGCTACCTTCCCAGCTGAGCCATCTCTCCAGGCTGTTTTTATTGTTTGCTTACTAGACTGACTATCTATCTATCTATCTATCTATCTATCTATCTATCTATCATCTATCTATATCATATGTGTGTATGTTTACATAGATTCTCAATATGTAACTTAGACTTACCAGGAACTCACTCTGTAGCCCACACAGACCTCAAATTCAAGGTAACTCCTTGCCTCAGCCTCCCAAGTGCTCGGATTCCAAGCATGAGCTACACATCTAACGACATACCCATTCTTAGCATTGTATTGGGTATGTAGAGAACACTGTTCTGGGGAGAGAGGGAAACAGCAGGTGCTCAGCAGGAGTTGGTTGCTTTGCTCTTGTTTATGGAGAGCTGTGCACCGGCCTAGAGATAAACCATCATCCCTTCCATTTGCCTGGCACTCTCCTCTGGGCCAGCACCTTATGTCTTTTTCCTGTTTGGAGCCGAAGTACAGACAGGCTCACTAAGTCAGACGTAGTCATAGTCACAAAGCCCGCACGGGGCGGAACTGGTGTCCCAGTCAGCATTCCTGATGAGGCTTTACTAGCCAGATTGAGGCAGGCTTCAGCCCACAACTGTCCAAAAGGCCTGGGGTGAGGGGAGCTGGTGGCTGAGCATGGAGAATGGGCAGGAAGCAAACTTCAGATGCAGAAGTGGGAAACAGGCAAGGGCAAGGCTTCAAAGCAGGAATAGCAGTTAAGCCCAAGAGAAGGAATGAGGCTGCGTTCCCAAAGGTCTTCAAACCCCTGGCTACCAGGACTGGAGCTAAAGTAATGCAGTCTGCATCTTCTCCTGTCAACTCCAGGGCTGAACCACAGCCTTGCCCCATAAGGATGCAGCGGTTGGATCAAGTGATTATTCACATGATTCATTTTGAGGGCAGCAAGTGATTTGAAATTTGGTCTGTGGGATGGATTAGAACCTGTGAGAGATTTTCTCTTGGGGGTTGTTTTTCTTTAAAAGAAGGAGCTGATGCGCAACACAGAAGAACAACTGAACTACTTCCCTTGGAACACCGCCAGGACACACAAGGCCTCCTATTCTTTGCAGTCAGCAGACGTTTGGTATGGGCGTGAAGCCTGGAGCCTGCCCAGCATACTTACCCACTTCTGGAGCATGGAGACCTCAGCCTACAAAGCCAAATATAAAGGCTGCCTTCACCATAGCCCCTTGGAGCATGTGGTTTCTGCAAGTCCCTCTCCTGAGCCAGGGAGGCCCTAAGGGCCAGGTCTCCCCACCACTGTTGGAGATGGTGACGATCATGCTGCCGCAGCCCAGGAGCGTGGGTCACACAGTCCAGCAGCAGCAGGAGGAGGAAGAGGAGCCCCTTCCTTTCAAAGGCCAATCTCCCAGATGTGCCCATGCACCTGTCCATCTCAAACAATGGCTCAGACACAGAGCCAGGTTCTGTAGGTTTACAGAAGAATAAGACAGAGTTCTTTCCTTTAATTAACTCACTATCCCAAATGGGAAATAGAGGTCTAAATAAGGACTTCTGGTGTGAGAAAGGAGCAGGTAAAGCTTCAGAGAGATTCAGGAGCGCATACAGACATCACAAACTTGAGCTGGCTTTCGAATGATGAGTAAGAGTTCACCAAGCAAATGGGGCAGAGAAGAAAACATGTGACAGAGAGAGAAGAAAAGAGAGAGAGAAAGACAGACAGACAGACAGAGAGAGAGAACAGCAATTTAATTTCATTTATTGTTATTGTGTGAATGTATATGTGAATGCAGTTATGAGCACACCATAGCACATGTGCGGAGGTAACTTTTGGGAGTCAGTTTTCTCCTGCCACTGTCAGGGCTCTGGGGATGAAACCCAGGTTGTCAGACTTGTACAGTGAGCACTTTTACCCACCGACCTTCCCAACAACCCAACAGCAGCTACAGTCTGAAATGCAGGCACAGGCTTATAACGTCTCGCGCAGCTGGTAGTCTCCCGTGTGTTGGCATTGCCTTCCTGAATTGTTTTCAGCTTTGTGACAGCTAGGAAAATGCCTCCTGTGCTCTCTCTCTCTGCCTTGCCAAGCAGCCTTTGTCGTGTACAGAGAGCACAGTAGGTCCTGAGTAAGAACAGACAGAATCTGATTCGTGGAGCATAAGAACTGGGCCAGCCTATGCGGTTAACTGGCCCATCCCCCTCATTCCACTGAAACATAGAGGAAGGGATGATATGCCCAGTCCAAATGTAGCATTGGACACCCACTAAGGAAAAATTTATCTCCTTCTAGTCAAGAGAATGGAATCCACCTCTGAGTGGAGATGTGTCATCCTCTCCTCCATTAAGACCAATCACCTAGCCAAGGGACCACCCCTCAGGAAAGCAGAGTCACCTAACACTATGCTAGAGAGATGGGAGGAACGTTTATTCCTTTAATGAGATAACGAACTTTTCCTTCCCTGAAACTCTGCCCCTAATACATACAGTCCCCCCAGAGCTGCTGTGGCATTCTGTTCCGTCTGTTCACCTTTCTGTGATCTTTCTCTTTCTCTTTTGGATGCTGGCCAGAGCTTAAGTGTGCTTTCCCTGGTACTTTGGACTTTAAAAAATAATAATTTATTTACTTTTATTTTATTTGCGTTGGTATTTTGCCTGCAAAATGTCAGATCTTAGAGTTAGAGACAGTTGTTTGCTGCCATGTGGGTGCTGGGAATTGAACCCGGGTCCTCTGGAAGAACAGTCAGTGTAACCACTGAGCCATCCTCTCTGTCTTTTAAACTCTGTCTCTGAAGCTCTCTTCCCCGCCATGTACCCACTTACATATGGTATGCTTTCACTCTTCTGATTCTCTGTCTTCAACCCCCAGCCCCCACCTCAAGGCAGCTGAGGATTCCATCTTGCCTGCCTTTTATTTTTGAGGTTTTATTATTAAATAAATAACTAATAAAATTGTCTCTGAGCTTTCTTCTGAGTTCACTCTTAAATTCCTTTATTGATTCCCCCTCCCCCTTGGTTTTTTCAAGACAGGGTTTCTCTGTGTAGCCCTGGCTGTCCTGCAACTCACTCTGTAGACCAGGCTGGCCTTGAACTCACAGAGATCCACCTGCCTCTGCTTCCTGAGTGCTTGTGATTAAAGGTGTGCGCCACTTCCGCCCTGCTAAATTCCTTTATTGAGATGAAGACCCTGCAGCAGCCGGCTGTTTTAGTCAGTTTGTTCCAATTTTTTCAAAGAAGAAACTACACATGGGGAAAAGGTTGTAGATGGAGGTTTGTGCCCCAGTTCGTTTTTAAATCCGCCCTGGGTGTGACGGTCTCAGGAATGGAGCTCTGGTGGGCGCAGTGACGTTAGGTTTCCTACAAGAATTTCCAGAACGCTGCCTTGTCCCCTACCACCAGGTCAACACACTAAGATGACGTCTCAGAGCCAGGAAGCGTCCAACCAAACCTTTGATCTAGGGCTCCTGGCCTCTTCAGCTGTGAGGAGCAAACTAGTTTTGAAGCTACCCAGTGTATGGCTGTCTGGAACAGCAGCCCAAGTGGACCCAGAGGCTAAGTGATTTCCATACATCAGCAGCTGGAGGAACAAAGGCTTGAAGCCAGAGGCTCTAGTCACTGTGTCCTCGACTTTTACCCAAAGGCCAGGTAGATGGGAAGGGTTTCTGGAGGTGGAGAAGGAAAATTCTAAAAGTTTGTCTCTGGCAAGAAAAAGCAAGGCGGAGAGACCCTGAGGTGGAGATGAGGGCATCTAAGCCACATGATACCCACTTTCTCTTCTCAGGAGAGCTGAAGGCAGGGTGTGAGGGGGCTGGTAGGATCTGGGAACTTGGGGAAAGCAGCTGAGGTTTGTATCAGGCCGCGAGGAGAGGGCGTGAGAGGTCATTGGGACAAACATGGTGGGGGGGGGGGGTCATCAAGTAGCAGATGCAGCCAGAGGCCATGGATTCCACGTAGACCTTGTCCTGAGTTAGGGAAATGGGATGGTGAAGTCTAACCTAAAAGGAGTCAGTGTGTGTGTGTGTGGGGGGTAATAGAGTACAAAAGAGGATACACACAGCAAATGATGGAATTGGGAAATGGGGTGTTTTAGTATCCTGCCATCCATGTAGCAAGCACAGTGGAAAGGACAAGCATGTAGCTATGGCATGTGACAGCTGAGGTCTGTTGACTGGCCCCCTATCCCTCATTAAAAAGGGGCCCCAAGGCTTTCTAACACTCATGGGTTTCCTTGGTTTAATAGTGGAGGCCCATAACTCTCCGCCAACTTCCTGTGCCTACAGCACTAGAACAGGGCTAGCCTAAACAAAACGCTCTGCAGGCAGGCTTCAAAAGCTTGGTGTGAAACATTAACGCAAATCTCTCTTTCTCTCTCTTAATACTGAGTACTTGTTGACACATCTTGGATATGTTGGGTTAAGTAAGATATATTTACAATTAATTCTACCTGCTGTTATTTTGTGTTCTATCAAATGCTTCAAATGAGATCCAAACTATATGGCTATTGGTAAACACTGGTCTTTAAGGCAACAGTGGTATTAAGTTCAGGCTGAAAGTACAAGGTCAGTGTGACCACTTAAGCAAGGAGCTTATGTGAACAGAACTCTGCTCTTCTGAGAGAGGGGGACAGAGCTGGGAGGGTTTGGTAGGAAATAGGAATGAAGGGCCAAAAAGGCATGGCCTGAATAAAGGAGTCCTCTTTGGGCTATGTGAAGATGATATGACGTGCCACTGAATGGGGCAAGAAAGGCCCCAAACATCTGAAGTAAATTCAAATGTCTAGAAGGTCCACAGACTCCAGTGACCATGAGGACTGACCCTGGATCCACTTCTGATCTAAAATCCCCTTTGGTGTCCTGGCTGTGTACCAGGCTATTCACAACCAACTTCCTCCACCCCATCCCCATCCCCATGCGCTCTGCTTCCTCCACTGACCTGAGCGCTGTCCGATCCACCAGTTTCCATCAGTCTCTCCCAGAACACCAATGCCAAACACATCCTGCCTTCCAAAGAGTTTGCCACCAGCCTGAAGACCTGAGTTTGGGTCTCGGAACCCACAGGGTGGAAGGAGCAAACCTGTCCCCTCAAACTGTCCCCTCAACCTCTGCACGTGTGCCGTCCTATACCTCCCTGTGAACACACCTCATGTACACACACAATTAAAACATGTCTCCAGCCTCCGACTGCTGAGGGCTAGGGCTGACCCCCACCCCCATGCCGTGCAGGACAAGTCTGGTAGCAATTAGGAAGGCAGCAACACCAGCCAGCCAGCCAGTGTGGCCTGCAGTCGAGATCCTAACTCAACCTTGCCTGACGTTTGTTGTTGTTGTTTGTGTTGTGTTGTGTTGTTTGTTTGTTTGAGTTTAGGCACATCAAAACTTCTCTGGGCTTTAGCTTCCTCACGTTTTGGCCTCACAGTCCTGACTTAATCTATAGTCTTGGCGGGTGGTATTAATGAGGTAATGGGAGCAGGGGTGCTTTGCTAATGGAGGGTCACAGAAAAGAAAGGGGCTGGGCTAGAGAAATGGCCCAGTGCTTAAGAGTCTGTTCTTAAAGAGGGACTGCATGTGGTTCCCACTCATTCAGCTCACAAGCACCTGGAACTCCAGCTCCAGGCGATCATGGCCAGCTGGGGCACTTGCGCTCACACGCACATACCCACATCTCCATGCACAAACACTAATTAAACACCATAAAAATAAATCTTAACAGGAAGGAAGGAAGGGTACAGTTGGAATCTAGCTGTGGAAATGAGGGGGTGTGGAAGGAGGAAGTTGGGGTGCAGGACAAGGTGGTGTAGAGATAGCGCATGCATTCTGTGTTCTGCTAAGGGGCTGACTTCCCCCCACTAGCAGAAAAGCACCCCACCCCCACTCCCGAGGGACAGTAAAGGCAGGACACAGTCTTTCCATCAGAGAACACATACCCGGCTTTTGGGACTTTTCCTTCTGATGAATAAAAAAAGGATGTTCTAGGGAAGACACCCCAGACAAAACCTGGATTCTGCTGTTAATGAACTGCTTGAGATTTTAAGACTATCCAGCACCAAAAACAAGATTTTACAGAGTGAAAAGTGATAATTCATCCCAGACTGGCTCTCCCTCCGAGCCCTCCCCGCAACGTGGTGAAGAGTGGAGAATATGGAATCCCAGGAATGGAGGCTGTAGGCAGGGCTTGTGCTCCTCCATTGTGCAGTGGGTTGAGATCACGGAGCCCCCAGAACTGCACTGAGGGCAGTTCACTGTGGCCCTTTGAATTGCTATCCCCATTTTATAGAGGAGGAAAACCGAGGCTTTGGAGGGGCACAGTTCAAAGTCTGCTCTTCTCAGCCAGAAGTGTTTCCTATGGAAGACTCTCTTTATACACGCCTGGACATAATGAGTGGCCTGCCATTTGCTTAAGCTAAAGCATCAAAGAATACATGGACCGGGACAGTAAAGTCCTGTTTCGATTTATAAAATGTCCATTTACAGATCAACAACTACCTTTTTATCCATCCAGCCATTCATCACTTATCTACGTAAAGACATACAGTTTTATATAGAGATCCTATATGGACAGTACTAAGTCTAGACCAGCACACTCCGAACGTTCCCATACCCCCACCCACCAGCTCTTTATAGTTTGGAATTTTCTCCATTATTTTTGTGAACTGATATGAACAAAAGGGTTCCCCCTCGGGCCCCACCGTTTGCATCCTTCCTGGTGTGGCCCACCCTTTCACTTCCTGTCCGCCCAGGCCACAAGGCATCCATCTACCTCGGATGCTTACTTTTTTATTGACAATGAAACTTTCTCCAAAGAGTGGCAGCATTCCGTGCCCAATCTGATAAAGGGATCACAATGCCCATCCTCTGGAATTTCCTTTCTCCTCCCCTGTAACGAACTACTTGGTACTTTCTGGGCTCGTGGCTTTGGTTCTGGGGTGATAGTGTGGTGAAGATTTCAGGCAAACTTAAACCACAGCTCCAATTACCTGAAGCCTCACTGCTCACCTCCGGGATACAGTGGCCATCTGGAGATTAACTCAAGGCTGGCATTTCCACACCAGACTTTTCTTTCCTCAGAAGACAGGAGTGTGGACTTATGTAAAATCTGTTTTTTTTAAATGTTGACTTAACTCCTCTTTAAAATACCGCAAAGATCAAAATACATTGCATGAGATTCTAAGGGAATTAATAAAAATAGTTTTAAAAAAATACCATACAGGCAAAACAGACAGACGGCACCATGCGAGGCAGTGTCTGCAGCAAGACGGAATGTCTCGGGCCCCAGTTCTGGCCTGACCTCCACCTTCTCTGCCATGAGCACAGCCTGTGCCTCACGTGGACCTAGGCAGCCTCAGCCTCTGACGGTGTGGTCTCAACGACTCCACTAGGGTATCCTTCAGAGATCTGCCTCAGTAGCCCATCTATTTAACTCCTAATCCCTACCTCAGTTAACCCTGCCTTTCCCTGGGTCCCTTGGAAACTCCTCCTCTGCTCCCGTTTGTACTTCTCACACTCTGACCACTGCTGTCTCTCCACGTTGAAATCTTTCTGTTAGATCACACATTGGAAGAAAGAAAGACAGGTTCTTGCTGCCAGTTACGACTTGGGTGAGTCTGGGACATTGTGGCTGTCGTCAGCCTTCTGTGTCCCCCCATAGCTTTGCATGACTTGTAGACTCTCTTCTCGGGAGAGTTCCCTCAACTGGAATTCTCCTCCTTTCTTAGTCTGTGACCCCTATCCAGCCCTGTGGACAGCTTTACCTGTCAGCACCTGCTTTACCCCACACATCACACATCACTGTCCCCTCCCTCTGCCTGTGACCAACAGCACTTGCAGTCTGTCAGTCCCCACGAGAAGCGGGGTAACTCCGTCTCGATCTATCAGAACAGATTACTCCTCTGAACATCATCGAGAACTCCTTGCCTAGTGGAGTGCCTAGTCCCGTGCCTGTCATCAGGCGACATTTACTGGCTGTAGGAAGCAAGGAGGAGAGGGGCAGGAAGGAAAAGACACCGAGAGAAAGAGGAAAGAAAGAAAAAAATGAAGCCACAGGCCACTGAGAAACGTGAGATCTGGGGTTCAGCAGTTAAGAGGAGACCCAAGTTTGGTTCCCCATACCACATGGTGACTCACAACAGCCTGTTACTCCACTTCAAGGGCATCTTACACCTCTTCTATCCCCCTTGGGCACTAGGCACACACATGGTACAACACACACACACACACACACACACACACACACACACACACACACACACACACGTTAAGAGAGCCAGCTACTGGGCTGAGATTAAAGCCACTGTACTCTGCTGCAGGCGAAAACTCCCAGCCACTGCCCCTACCCCAGCAAGTACCTCACCCCAACATAGCAGGAAGCTCTTGGCTTCTGGGCCCGGGAACCTGCATTCACCGCCATGAACTCTTGGCTCCTGGTCTCCAGCATTCACCCCCGTGAACTCTTTGCTCCTGGTCTCAAGCTCTAGGGTCAGAGATCTTCCACCTCAGTCAGGCCCTGCTTGGGGGAAGCCAGCTGTAGTTACGACTTGGTAGGCAAGAGCCTCCCCACGGCTGATGAGAATCGAGCCACAGAGGCTCAGAGCGGACCATGTTCATGAAGAACTGGGCACATTCCTGATGCCCAGGCAGCTGTCTGTCCAGAGAGTGGGCTTTCCTGAGTCAGGACAAGTTGGGGACTCTCACCCAGACACCCCAAGAAATGAGGCCCCATGGGTCTAGAACAACTTGGAAAGCAACACTCATGCCTTCCTTCCCTTTAACAAGCTGGTGGAGGGCCAGCCTACGCCTCTCCTGGACCCACTCTGACCTTGGCAGGAGACAGCCATCCGGTCCCAGGGAACCACAGAGAATCTGGCCCTGCCTGTGTTCTCCCAAGCCAGCATGTCTCTCAAATCATTGATCCCCATGGATTCTCATCCTGCTATCAATGTGAAGGGAGACTGGTCTCCTCACCTCAGTCACCAGGGAGGACCAGCAGCAGGGCAGTATACCAGAGAATTCAGAGAAAGATGGCCAGCCTGCCTCACCCAGACTTCACCTCGCAGCTAGGAGGAGGAGGAGGAAGAGGAGGAAGAAGAAGAGGAGGAGAAAAAGGAGGAAGAGGAAGAGGAAGGAGGAGAGGAAAAGGAGGAGCAAGAGGAGGAGAAAAATGAGGAGGAGGAAGGGGAAGAGGAAGAAGAAGAGGAAGAAGAGGAGGAAGAGCAGGAAGAAGAGGAGGAGGAAGAAGAGGAGGAAAAGGAGGAGGAGGAGAAAAGTGAAGAGGAGGAAGAGGAAGAGGAGGAGGGAGAGCAGGAAGAAGAGGAGCAGGAAGAAGAGGAGGAAAAGGAGGAGGAGAAAAATGAGGAGGAGGAAGGGGAGGAGGGAGAGGAGGGTCTATCACTCCAGCTTCTCCTCCCCGCCCGCTTTCCTCTTCCTTGCTGACCACTGGAAGGACTACCCTATAGGGTAACTCTGAGTACCACTGTAACAGAGACAGGGTGGCTCATATGGTTGACGCTTCCTTCCCACAGTTATGACGCCGGAAGGCTGCACCCAGGACGCCAGCCCGGACTAGCTCTGGCGAGGCCTGCTTCCAGTGCCCAGGCTGGCAACTGCTTGCTGTATACCCACAAAGGATAAGAAATAAGAAAGCTCTCTGGGTCCTTTGATAAGGAGCAGTCTCCTGCACCAGGGCTCTACCCTCATGCTCTATCTGCCTTCCAGAAGCCTGGATCCTAATGCCATCACCCTGGGGGGTTGGATCTCAAAATGAACTCGGGAGACAAAAACACCCATATGGCTGTATGAGACCATATTGAGAGTCGTGGGTAGGCCAGGTGTCCACAGGAGGGTCAGCTCAGCAAATCCTCAATGAAAAGAGTGAGGTATGATTTCAGACCAACCTTACAGACAAGAAAATGGAGTTCAAGACCATTTTACAATCAGAATTTAAAAAAAAAATTAAAAAAAGAGTCCCAAATGAAGGAGGCCGCATCTCTTAAATAGGTAAAATACTTTCTAAAAACCTAGAAGAAAACTGGGCGGTAGTGTAGCACCTGTGTTTAATCCAGCACCCAGGAGGCAAATGCAGGCAGATCTCTGTGAGTTCGAGGCCAGCATGGTCTACAGAGCAAGTTTCAGGACAGCTAGGGCTGTTGCACAGAGAAATCCTGTCTTGAAAAAACAAAACCACAAACAAACAAACCTAGAAGAGCTCGGTATGATGGCGCACGCCTTTAATCCCAGTATTTGGTAGGCAGAGGCAAGCCCATCTCTGTGAGTTTGAGGCCAGCCTGGTCTACATAGTGAGTTCCAGACCAGCCAGGGCTACATAATGAGACCCTACCTCAAATAAATAAATAAACACATAACCTAGTAGAATAAGGTACTCACTAACAATCTTGATGATTTGGAAAAGGTGAGGGAATAGCCAATTTTAATGGCTACATATGGGCCAAACGTCTTGGGTACCCTGCATAAATCTGTTACCCATTTTACAGGTAGGACCCTGACTAACAGGGGGAGTGCTCTTCCACCCTTCTAGAACCGCGCTGTGGTGCTCTAGCAGACTGCATCTGAACAATAGTTCTCTGAAAGGCACAGTAGTCCAAAGGAATGGTCCCAATGTGGGGAATGTCCGGCCTCAGCTCTGGCCGTGGGCGGAGCTACTGGGCAGGAGCCTTTTGGCACCACTGGGCATCATCCATGAGCCTAGCTAACACAGGACTCCATTCAGTGACTGGAAACGCTGAGAGGCAGGGGTAAGGATATGGAAGAAGGTTAGGCCAGAGATGGCTAGCCTTAGGCCAGGGTAAAAGGGACATAAGTCTGTTTCTGCGGAGGGGGGGGGGATGTGTTCCTTGAATGTCCCCTATCCAAAATATCACTTTACTCTGCAGTATGGAAGACACACTGTCACCCCAGAAGGTAGGGCACGGAGCTGGAACCAGAGGCATGGTGCTCTCCTCTAGGTCAGCCACTCAGTCCCTGTGCCACTCAGGCCTATACCTGCCCTCCCTGGTCCTCAGCATCCTCATGGGATGAAGAGGTAGTCTAGGCAACCAGGGAGGTTTGCTGGAGCGCTGTGAGCCCAGAATGTGGATGGCAGCACCTCTGGACAAGAGAGGCAGGACTGTGTGGAGGGAGGAAGAAGCAGAGTTCAAAAGGAGGGAGAAAACGAGCCCTGGGTGATAGAGCCCTGACCAGGTGTCTGCCTCAGGGAAGGGAGGGTGCAGGTGTGTTCCAGCAATGAGCAAGAGCTCCGTCAAGAGGGGGGAAGGTCACCAGCTAGTCACGTGTATCTACTGGGAGGATGTTTTAGTGAGAAGAAGGCTCCAGGTGAGGCTGAGCACCGGGACCGGGCGAGGAGACAGGAACACATGGTATACTGACCGGATTCTTCCCAGAGGCCACAGCAGCTGCCGTGAGGTGTGAGGCCCTGCTGCCACGGGCTAGGTTTGAGGGGCTTCCAGAAGCCCTTGTCACAGAGCCCGAGTGACTAGGGAGGAGGTAAATGGCCAGTCTAAAAAGAGAGCGGAGTTGCACACGGATGAAAGAAAGGCCTGGGAGCACTGGAGAGAAATCGCGGACGTGAGGAAGGAAGCATTTGTATTCCCGTCTCTCAGATGGTCAGAGGCAGGGGACAAAGGCGGAATTAGAACCCAGTCCTACCCAACTCCAGGGCATCGGTAGTTTTTGACTTGTCCTTATTCTCACAAAGTCTACGCGGTTTGGTTAAGGGTGAGGGAGGAAAGGACGGCGTCTGAAAAGACAGAAAGTGAGCAAAGAGAATGGATAGTAAGCACTTTCCTACTGAGACAAGATGGCAGCTGGGTTTTCCAAGTGGATTTTCCTCTGGTTGCTTTAAAGAGATTTTGGCTCATTTGGCTCACTAACATCATGTGAACGGTCACAATTCTATCTTGTTAGTTAGCTGGTCAAGACAAATGACTTTTATTTACGGTCTTGGTAGGACGTGTCTGAAACGCATTAACATTCCATAGAAGGGGGCACAAAGTGGGCACCGTGGTGATGCCTGGGGCCCAGCCCTCAGGAGGCTGAAACAGGATAACCGAGTGTTTGAGGCTTGCCCGGGTTCCATAGTGAGACCCAGCCTCTAAATAAGTAAATAAAAACTAGCAAAAATCCAACCATTCCTCGAAGGCTGCTGGAGTGAGTCTCCCCTCTCCTGGCCCCTCACAGTCAACATCTGGCCACTGTCCTGCCCCTCCACGCTGCCTCCTTCATTCCGTCCATTCCGGGACCACTTCCAAGATGCTTCTCCCTTCGCATGTCTTCCTGGGGCTGGAGAGTACCTTTGATCAAGCAGGTTGTTAGTTCCTCTGCACAAAATCTTTAAGGCTCAGACAGACAGACATCCAGTGGTTGACCGTTTCAATGGCCTGGTTTGCCTGAGATCAGCAGAGCCATCTCAGCAGGGTCTGGTGGGTCTGCGGGCTGCCGGGAATGACCTAACAGGTTTCCTGTGTGTCCAGGAATGACCTAACGGGTTTCCCGTGTGCGCCTGCATTTTGTAAGTTAACTTCGGGATGTACATCAAAGCCTTCTACCCAAACCACAAACCAAGCCTTTGACAAGTTGCCAACTATCAAGTGGGATTTACTACCACTGAGGAATGCCTCCCACTGACTAGAGAGAGATAGACGAGTCTGTGAAAGCTCAGGATGGGAAACTGTAAATGAAGTGTACTGACTTCCCGTCGGGACTCCTAACTGCTCCTTTACCCCTGTGCTGAAGCCTAGGGACCCTTTCTCGGGATGTTTGAAAATGCATAAAAGAAAAGACATAACTCCCCTACAAAGAAAACCAGTATAAGTAAAATATGATTATTACAATTTGGAAAACCAAGTGTATAATGCAGCAATATGTGTTGTACTTTATTAACACATTAAATTACCCGTTTTAGAAGCTGGTGTAGTAACTACTGGTGTCTCAACACAACCGACATAAGTAACATTTCAAGGTATCTGTAGCAACTAAAATGCAACATGAAGCAGTCTATTATTTTGATCGTGACACGATTACTCCACACAAACTGTGGTTTGTTGCCAACACTGACAACTGAAAACAAAACGTCAAGCAAAGATGTCACCCCCCATCCCACCCCCCAAGTTCACAGATTCCTCTTAAATTCTGTCAAGAGGAGTTTGGGGTTGTTGACCCTGGTTAAACATCCATGTTCGAGCCTACTCTTAACTGTCTTGAAGAGTCTTCACTGTGCCCTTTCTACCCCAAAGGCCCAGTTCTACAGATACAACTTTCTCGGCTCTCCCGTGCCCAGGCTGCCTGACCCCTGCCAGGTCCTGGGAAAGAGAAGTCCTCGGTTCCCAGGAAGAAGGATCAGTGACTGGGTCATCTCTGAAACTCAAGGAAGGAGAGGCCAGGGCTGGGGTGCACAGTGCTGGACTGGGCCCATGGTGGGTCCCGCATCACAGCATCACCTGGCTCAAGCCTAGGCTTAGATGTTAACACCGCTGTGCCTGGCTTCTCTCTTTCTCTCTCCGGGCTTACCAGTGTCTCTGCCTTCCGAGTGAGAAGAGCCCTACCTCAGTGTGCTCAGCGCTGATGGAGGAGGCCGGTTCACAGGCACTGGTAACTGGTAAAGCCATCTGTCCTCTCTTCCCCTCCACACCCCCACAGGTGGGTCATGACTTTCAATATTTATTTATTGAAAGATCGTATGACTGTAATATGAAAATAATGTGTTAAAAATTCAAACACTAGCAAGGCAAAGGCACCTGCCATCAAGCTTGACGACCTAAGTTTAGGATCCAGAAGCAACATGGTAGGAGGAGAGAGCATGCCATGGTACTGGAGCACACACACACACACACACACACACACACACACACACTCACTAAATGAATCAGTTAAAATGGGAACAATAAAATTAATGAAAACTAAATAAAAATTAATTATTTAAAACTAAATAAAGTCAGTTAAAAGTCAAACAATAATGATAAAATTTCATTAACAATAATAAAATGCCTTTCCTCTGCAATGATAAAACGCTCTCCCTCCACATATACTCAACATCATAACTGGTAAATGTAGACCCGATCAAACTATCTAGTCAACTGCCACCCAGTTGGAAACTGCATCTAACTTTCTCCCAAGATTGGGGGGTGCTACATCCTCCAGGGTGGAAGGGACTTGAGGCAAGGAACAGACAATGACCAGTGTCCCGTGAGGAACAGTGGATGCTTTCACTCAGAGCTGTTGCTGACGTACAGCCATGAGAGGGAAGCGGCACCAGGGGCTACTCTTCATCTTTAGGGAACAAACTCTCCCCATGCCGCATCTCTCTGCCCGCATGTCACTTGATGTCAGAGCCCCAGCCCACAAATACATACCAGAGGAAACTCAGCAGACATAAAGACACACACACACACACACACACACACACACACACACACACATGTTCACACACACGTATATGCACACTCACAATACACTCACACACTCCCATATATAATTGGTAGCCAACAAGTTTTATCTATTCTAGGAAAAAATTGAAGAGGGAGCCTCCATTTTTGTTCTTCCCCACATTGCCTATGGCCCCAGAAAGCTCTTTGTGGGCTAGGAGCAGGCAAGACATTGGGGTCGGTGCTCCTGGGGGAAAATCTAGTGGGTACTTCTTCCTTGAAGCAGGAATGTGTTTCTCTAGGATCAATGAGTTACAGCTGTCTGAGTATCACATGGCCCACCTACTTGAAATCCTGGGACCACATTTCCTGTATTGGGAAATGTGACGGGTCTATTTTTAGATGAGGACCCTTCTTCCCTTTCATCTCTAGAGACCAGAAGTCATTTCCAGCTAAGCCTAGCAAAAACCTTTTAGTCCAGCCTTCATCTATGAGACTAGCGTTCTGAGACCCAGAGAAGTTAGGCTAGCTGTAAATCACACGGCGAGTCCAGGCTCCCATTCCAGACTCCTTGGCCCTCAAGCCTCCTCCCAGGTGCTCTACCCCAAGAAGAGCACAGAGTGGTCCTCTGCCTGAGCTCAGGGCTAGACAGCTCTGTCCAATCCTATCGTTACTTCCCAGATCCCAAGCACAGCAGCGAACTTCCTGCCCTTTCTTTCCTTGTCTGTGCACTGGAGATTTTGAGTAAGCAACCCAAGCATGGCGGTAAGGACTGAGTGTGCCCGGCTGGACACACATTTGCACTATTCCTTTATCTTACTGCTCCTGTTTCACACCCAGAATTGAGTGGATCTGCAACAGCTGTGCCAGCACTGTCTCCCAGATATAGGAGAGAAAGGGCCATCATCATCAAATCCATTCACCACAAAGAGAGTTGGGCCCCCTTGAGACAACAGAACAGGCACAAGGTCAGTTTTCCTAGGTCTTATTCTCCATTTCCATGCAGTGCTGGGAATGAACCACTAGGGCAGCCAGCCCTAAGATCTGAGTATTGTAAGTCAGCGTATTTTTGGATCCAGAAGCCCTAACTACCTATCCCATACCTCCTTAGGTATGAAGCAGTGAAGTTACCTCTTCCTCTTGGCTAGAGAGCAGAACCACATGCCCTGGCACACATTCTTCGAGACTGGAACCAGCACGGTGCCAGGTACATCAGAGAGGCAGGATGCGGTTTTGTTGACGGAATTAAAACAAGTGAAGATGTGCATAGCAATGGGAAAGCCTGAAGCAGGTGTCCTGCTGCAAAACGCATGGGGTGGCAGGCCAGACTCCAGCAGCAGCAAGCAAGCACTCCATCACCATCTTAGCCAGCTCTGTGGGGAAGAAGCCTTTGACAAGGCCAATAGCTGAGCCTCGGTCTAGCCCATCAGATCCAATCCAGGGCTCAGAAGATACCTGAAGTACGTGTGCTCCTCCTCCAATGGAAACAGTTTCAATAACAAATGATGTGGGCCAGGGGAGGCGAACAGGACAGGGAGATGACTCATCTGTCTTCTTAATTGTCAGCTCTGCCCCTAATAAGATTTTTCTCCCTGTTCCACCTTAGGCTGATGCTGAACTAAGACAAACCAAGATATCCATCTTGTAGTCATGAACAGTGGCCTTCACAAAATGCCAGGGATGAAATGAGGCTGCTGTGTGGCTCGGAGAGGCTGAGTACCAATACCAGGAGGAGCCTGATCCCTTCTAGTCAGTAGCTTGGAATCTTTGCTCCTAACTAGCTGTGGGAGCTCAGCAGTTAACTGCACCTCTGTTTTCTGGAAAATTACAGCCCAAAGTTTGGGAAATGGGGTGAACCATGTGAGAACAATATGCATGACACTGTAAAGTTATATGCATGGGAGAAGAGTATCCATAATTTTCATCATATTCTCAAAGATAAATGCATGTTACTCTTCCCCATTAAAAAGCTGAGAACTACTGAATGATTTCCATCTAAAAATAATCTGTTGAGTACTTCCTCTGTGTCTTTGCTCTGTACCAGGCACTTGAGACTCAAATCTGACAGGAGAGCCCTGCTTATGGGGTACTCAGCGCCACTGATGCTCAGCATTACAGGAACATGTCCCAAGGCCATTGGAAACAAAGGAAAGGCAGCATTTAACTGTATGTTAAAGGTCCGTGGAGAAGTTTAACCTTGGTGTTGAAGTTGACAGCAGTACATGCATTCACTGGGTAAGGAAGTAGAGAGTATTTTAGACAGGACGCCGGGGCAAAGGCAACGTGTGGTCTAGGAACTGCCTCAATTGTAATCTGGAGTGGAACACAGCAGTTGCAGAAACTGTGGCAGTGATAGAAGGCAGACATGAGGCTCGGGAGGTTGGCAGGGGGCAGGGCAGGTAATGTCGTGAGGGCATTCCCCCCCCCACACACACACAACAACCCTCCCCCCCACACACACAACATGGGTCTAATTGCACAGGACTGGATGAGCCACCACTCCAGCAGATTTTTCCTTGAGTGCTGAGCAAAGGCTTTTGTCAGCTGTGAGTTGAATGTGGCAGCAGGAAACAGCACGGGAAAGAACCATTACTCCCGACCCCACGGGTTTTTAAACAAAGGTGTAGGTAGAAAGCTCCTGGCAAACTGTTGTTTTTCCCTGTAAACTTGACCTAGCCAGGGCCTTCTAATAGTCCAACATCATGGCTGAGAAAGGAAGACACGGATTAGCCCAGTCAGTGGAATGCAGGGCTAAGGGGCATGTCCATGGGGTCCTTGGTCCTCACCCAGCAAACAAAGGCTTCCAGTTCCTGTGCAGAACTCTGCTGCTGAGCAGGGAGGGCCCTTTCACAGGCTGCTTCTGTCTGAAAGTCTTTCTACCCCCTAACCAGTCAGCCTTCAGTCTTCAGGATGACACTCAACCCATCACCTGTTCTCAGGGCACCCAAGTTTAGACTCAAAGAACCCAGCTATGCAGAATCCTACGCCCAATCGATGTGATTCACTGCCATCGTGGTCATTGGACTGCAAGCTCCTTGAGACTAGTGTACAGTTCTGTTTACTTTTGTATCTGAAAACCTTGCCCAATGCCTGGTTCTGAACTTTTGTGCTTTTGATCTGGACCTTGCATCATTCCCACAACTCATTCATTGTCCCTGGGACACATTACGGCGCCCTGAGGTAGAGGCTGTACTTGCAAGGCAATGTCAGAGTGGACTCGACTTCTGCTTCCGTGGGTAGGTAGCCACATGCTTTTCTATGCCCAGTCCTGAGAGGCTAAGGAACCCTATTTGGTTTCCTCAGGTTAAAAAAAAAAAAAAAAAAAAAAAAAAGCCTTTGGGATTGCACTTTAAACTAGAGATGCCTTCTCTCCTGGCTGCAGGAGATCCTGCCACGGCCCTCTTCGGTGTGTAGGACTTTGCACAAGCCTCAGAGGTCATCCTTGAAATGGAACAGCCTCTCTCTCCTGGAAAACGCCCATCCACATCCTACAAGTCTGCTTCCCAGGGTAGTTGGGAAGTAGTAGACTGTGGATTTCTGCAGCCCAGGCTAGTGCATGAGGCGAGAGTAGGTTCTGACCAGGTGTAGAACACGTGGACTTTCCAGCTCCCATCTGTAATTGGCCAGTCTGCAGCGACAAAGTACTAGGGTCAAAGATTTGACCTTAAAGGAAATGGGAAGGGGAGGTGAGCTAACCAGGGGGCACGCGGGCTCAACAAAGTATCCTCAGCCGGCACCTAGCACACGGATCCAGGGCCGCCCTCCTCCCTCTGTCCAAGGTCGCATCCCATCGTAGCTCTAGAAACTTCAGCCAGGAGCAGAGAGGTGCGGACTGGGAACCAGGCGCGATGTTTTGCAAAAGGAAAGAGACTCGGGGTTTTGCAGGTAGTCCCGGAAGCCAGCGGGGAGGCGCCCCCATGTCCCGCAAGCTGCATCCAGTCCGCAGCGTCCCTCTGAGGACAGCTGCGAGGGTCTGCACCATCTGAGTCTCAAGGACGACGCGGCCCCCCTTTTACCATCGCCCCAGTCCCCAGAGCTGAAAAGCGAGAGCGGCTCCCCTCCAACACTGTCACCGACCCTCCGGACGCCCGGCTCAGGCTGCCGCAGCCTCTGCGGGGACGCGGCGCTCGCAGGGGTCGCGGAGGGCGACCGGCGCAGCCTGGGTCGCACAGGGCGGGTGCCTGGGGCCAGAGGGCGCCCGGCCGCTTACCTTGGAGAGCCGCTAGGTTCTGGTTGGAAGCGATCACCGTGCCGGAGCAGCGCGGGCGCCCACCCGGCTTCGGGGTGCACGCAGCTGCGGCTGCACGGTCTTCTGTAGCACGATCCTCCCTCCTCTGCACCGTCCGCGTCCTGGCACGCACCGCGCGCCGCCGCACCCTGCCGTCCGGGGCGCGCACACCCTCCGGTCGCCCTCTGGCCGGCGGGCTGGGCCTGGAGCCGGGGCGCACTCGCTGCGGGCACACCCACCGCGCCAGCTGCGGGACTGGGAGCGCGGGAGCCGGATCCCCGCTGCCGCCACCCGAGTCCCCGCCTTCCTGACGCGGCGCGGGCTTTAGTGTGTGGGAAGGGGGCAGAATTGCGACACCGAGGGGGAGGGTCTTAGCCTTGGACAGAGTTAGGGAGAAAAACTTTTTGTAAAGAAACCAGAAAAAGTCCTAGCCTGTATAAGGCGCTTTTCAGATCTCCCCAGGACCCTGTGAGATTCTCTAAGTTTGTCTAGACTCTGGAGTCTAGACGTTTCTGTCCCCACAGTGATGGAGAATCAGTATCAGACAGGGTAATAATGCCAAGTCAGGACTCGAACCAAGGCCTGACAACTGAGATTCTGTGAACAGTGAGGTCCTAGCAGGGGCGTGAGATTGTGAGGGTCATCCATGACGGGGACTTAGATGTTCCCTGAGCCGTTTTCTTTCCAATTTCCTTCCAAATCAATGCCGCTGCCCCACTGAACATCCTCAGTCTCTCTCCATACACCCCTCTCCGCGGCAGCTTTGTATCATTTCAAAGTCACTAACCTTGAACGGACAGTTATCTAAGGACCACCTCGGGCACCAATCCGGAAAGAGAAGTGAGGTGGCTTCTCCTACCCATTGCAGAGCGGACCAGCAGAGGAGAGGGGAGATGGCCGCCCGCAGACCCCCAGAGCCCAGCTGTGACCCACCTGGCCCACCTTCCTAGTACCTAGGCCCAGCAAACAGCCCAAGGAGTTTTATTTTTGACATTGTGACCCAGATGGGATAGATAATTTGAATCAAGGGGCGTTTTAATTTCCGTTTTGGCAGAAACGTTATTAGGATGACTTCATTTCCACGAAGCTTTCAGGATAGCAGTAATATATGGGAGTGGAAACGTGACCTCAGTGCTGGGACCCAAAAAGGAGTTGGGGGCGGGGCTGTAGCCCAAGGGAGAAGAGCCTCAGACTCGTCATCGTCATCGAAGGCGTGGTTAGTTTTTAATTATCCTGTGAAAGGTGCTAATATGAATGTGGAGCGTCTCATTTTCCCAGGGAGGTCAGAAACCTAGGTACTTCAAGCAAGGTCTCTCAGTTTTTTTGACCACTCGTTTTTAAAATGCTAAGCCTGGGCTGCAGAGATGGGCTGGCAGTTAGAAGCACGTGCTGTTCTTGCAGAAGACCCAGGTTGTTTCCCAGCATTGGTTAATAGCTCACAACCGGCAACTCTAGCTTCAGGGTACCCTACCCCTCTTCTGGCCTCCTGGTGCATCAGGCATGTGCCTACGTGGAACACATACATAAGATACAAGTAAAATATTCATACATATACAATTAGAATAATAAATGTATTTTAAAATGTGAATGCCTCATCCCTCTAATCAGGACTTTAAGTTCCTGAACTTGTGCTTTATAAGGTTCCGTTTGGCATCTTTCCATCTTTGTGAGATAGACCCAGTGCAGATCACTTTTTCCTTTTGGGTGGGGGGTGGGGCAGGAATTGAGACAGGGTTTTTCTGTGTAGCCCTGGCTGTCCTGGAACTCACTCTGTAGACCAGGCTGGCCTGGAACTCACAGAGATTCACCTGCCTCTCCTTGTGAGGGAACACAGGTCTGCCTCAGATGTGTTCCGAGACTAGCTCAAGGTCATAGAAGCTTCTTTGCTGAGCTGAAAGAGAACCCCGGGCATTCCAAATCTCCGTCTTGGAACCCTTCTGCACTCTCAGATACCTCGAAGAATTTGTTCCTTGATTTCTGGGCATTGTGAGCCTAATTAGGCATGGGGCTGGCACTGGGGTGTGGAGGCACAGCACCTTTCCTGAGAAGATGGAGGGCAGTGCCAGACTGCTATCCTCGAAAGCAGCTCGGCCTGATGACTCAGAGGTGGAACTGTGTCTCTAGGGTAGAGCTGAGTCAGAGCAGCCACAGTCTGAACTGGAGCAGCCCGGGTGTCTGAGACCCACAGACCGAGGCATCAAGAAAAGGAGGAAAATACACTAAACAAACACACTCACCATGGACCTCCCCAAACCCCTCCCTGTGCCACGCGGGAGCCACGGGCACAGAAAAGAAGCCTGAGCTAGAACATTAGCTATTTCCTGTTATGGTAGGAAAGCAACTGAGTCAGACTAGCAAATGGACCCTTGCAGGGTCCTGGGAGGAAGAGACCCCTCCCAGGGAGCAGATGATCTAGAATTTCAGGTTTGAACACCTTCACGGCAGGCAAGCTAACTGGGCCTCTCAGACAGTGAGCGTTCCTGCTGACAGCTGATTTAGGATGACTGGGCACAGCCCTGCTGCAGCCTGGGCCTTGCTGCAGTCAGGACCCAGTTGTGGGGGGGGGGGGGGGGCTCCCTTCCTGACTCCCTCCGTGCTGGGAAGTGGAGTGCAGGAAGATCAGTGTGTATTCTTCTCTGCCCTGAGCCAGACACTGTGATGGGCATATCATTTTCATTACCTGTCTCACTTGGAATCCTTACCATAGCTACGAGATGGCTGTCATTCTCTTGCTGGAGGCAACGAGGTAAAAGCAGGAGGTCGGGTTCAAACTTGGGCGTTGGTGACCAGAATACTGACTTTTCCCAACTGAAGGCCTGGTTTCCAAACACTCAGGTCTTGCTCCAAGAGGGGACTGCACAGCTGTAAGCAGCATGGGTTAGCAGAGGCATCCACATACGGTAACTCCTACAGTCACCGGGGTGCTGGCAGCAATCATGAAAGAGCTCTCAGAGGGGGGCATTCTGCACATACAGACTGTCAATTCTCATCGTTCTCCCTGATTCTGTAAACCCCGCACATAGACTGAAATAATGAATAATGAATCATTGGTCTTAGAGGAAATGCAAAGACAGGCTCCTGTGATCCTCTGGTCACATTTTCATCAACCCACCAATATCTGCAATAATCCCCCCTTATCCACGAGAGATGCATCCCAAGACCCTCTTGTGGATGCCTTGGATAGTACAGAATCCTACAGATCTTATGGGTTTTTTTTCCTGTTTCTACATGTCTCCAGTCAAGTTTAATGTATATACCAGGCACCAAATGAACATTAATAATAAAATAGAAGAGCCATACGACAGAATGAATACTGTGTGAAGTCAGTTTCTCCCTCTCTCAAAACATCTTAGTGTACTCTACTCACCCTATACAGGATGATGTGAGATAAATTGGGGTGAGTGATCTAAGTGTTGTGAAGCATGTCCTCTCACATAAACACTGTGATACCAGGAGAGCTGATCGGATGACCACAATGGCTACTAAGGACTGGGGAAAGGTGACAGTGTGGACATGCCAGACTATTCTCATGCAGAGCGGGACAGCTCCGTCAGCACACCGAGTCCTCAGGCAATTCAGAATAGTACTCAATTTAAAACTGATAAATTGTTTATTTCTGGCACTTCCCATTTAATATTTTTGGACTGTGACTGATAAAGGCTAGTTGAAGCTTCAGAAAACAAAGCCAAGGAGGGATACTGTATACTTGTTTTACATGACTTTCTGTCCAAGGACCCTTTTTCAATGTTCGTTGTTGACTCATTAACATTGCCCTAGAGGCTGGAAAGCACTAGAACTCACACCCAAGCACAGCTTATCTACTACATGCTTTCTTCATACATGTATCGCAGCCTTCCTGGGCTTAGGAGCACTAGACAGCACTTGACCACTCAAAAATAGTTTGGGGACTATTTTAAAAAGCAGCAGCAGCATCAACAAAAGCCCCCGAGGGTTTGAAATCTTGGGCTCTAGATAAGCCAGGAGCAGAGTACGAGAGATGGAGCAAGAATCAGAGTGCTGCTGACCTGTTTAACTCAGCCGGGAGCAAGTGTGCCGGAGAGCTCAAAATCCCACCCCACTTCCACATCCACAAGCGACTGTAAAATTCAACAAGTAGGCATGCTTGAGAAGAAGTCTGCAGATAAAGAATACACACTGTATGTTTCATGTGCGCACACAAGCTTTCCAGCTTCCAAGCAATCACTAAACAAAGTACAATCCACACAGCCAACGAAGTCTCTCAGGAAACTGCGCTGCTATTTGCCCAGTTCTTGTATCAGAGCCGTTGTCCCCAGCACACCACCGATGAAGTAGGAGTCTAACACGATTATTGGCTGACATTTTTGTTTATGTTTAGGAGATGATATTATGAAGCTAAAACAGCAAAGATGCATGCCGGGAACTGGGCTCAATCTTTGGTGGCGTGGATGATTTCTCTGTGAGTCAGAAAACCACCTTCATATACTGAAAGCACATCCCAAATGTGCTGTGCTTAGTTGTAATTTAACAGCTCCAACCGTGATGCGTTTCCAAGTTTCATCTGCCTGATTAAACTTCCTCCTTTACATCCTTGGGTCTGGGACGCTGTTGAAGTTTTATGTCAACATAAAATTTCACTTCCTTAGGATAAATATGCAGGAGCAAGAACCACGTCACATGACCCAGCCCTACTTAACTTTAGAAGAAACTTTCAAACTACTTCCCAGAGCAGCGGTACCGTCTTCCGCCATCACTCCCAAAGCACAAACGATCGATCACTTTTCTCGTACCCTCGCCGGCCCTTGGATTTGTATTTCCCTGGTGGCTAATGACCTTGAACCTCTCTAGTCACGTGCTTGCTTGCCATCAGCATTATCTTTTTGCTTGTCTTGAAACACTGTCTTATGTATCCCAGGCTGGCCTCAGACTAGCTTTGTAGCTGAGGATAACTTGAAATTTCTAGTTTTGCCTTGACCTCTTGAGTGCTGGGATTGACAGGCATGTACCACCAAGCCCAGTTTATGCATGCTGGGGACATTGGGCATGCTACTGACTGAACCACATCCCCAGCCTTATATTTGCCTTTAATATATCTTATTTAATTTTAAGTTTGTGTAATTTCATTTTTAATAATAGTCAGGTGTAACTTTGACTCATAAATTTCCTGAAAATTTAATAATCCGTTATTGAGCCAGAAGAGGTTGAATTCAGCACAGTACCACCCAGCTGGGTTTGTAATTCAAGCTCCTCTCCTTGGGACAAGTTCTAAGCAATGGCTGAGCAAAGTGGGTGGGGGGGATGGGTGTTCGCCATCCTCTCCCAGAGCCTCCCTCAGGGGCAGGTGGAGACTGCAGGTTCAGACATTCTCTCTCTCCCTGTTCCTTTTCTGTCACCTCTAACAATCAGCACCTGTTTCCTGGAGAGCTGCTAGCTCTCCTTATTTGAAATCTATGTTCTATCACATGGCATTACCTCTCTTCCATCTTGCTCTTCCTGTCTCCTCTCCATGTCTAGCTGGCAACTCTGCTTCCCAGAGTCCTCTCTGTCTCTGGAAGTCCCACCTAACCTCTTCCTGCCTGACTATTGGCCATTCAGCTCTTTATTAAACCAACCAGAAGGCACCTTCGTAAAGACACATCTTCATAGTGTAAACAAATATTTCCCAACATATATGTATACATGGGTTTGATGCCAGCCTGGGATACATGAAACTTTGAAGAAGGAGGAGGAGAAGGGAGGGAGGGAGGGAGGGAGGGAGGGAGGGAGGAAGGAAGGAGGGAAGGAAGGAGAGTGAATGAGCTGGAAGAGGCCTTAGAGAAATGAGTATATGTATGTATATGTATACCACAGGGCATAATCATGAATGAATTCAACTGTACTATTCCTAATTTCCCTAAACTGAGAGTTATTTAAGCTATTCATTGTAGGATGGACAAATCAACTGAGGCTTAGTTGATGAAAATGACTGCACAGCAGTGAAAATGAACTAATATTATAAACAACATAGGTAATTCTCATGAAAATGAACAATAAGCAGCAGTTACAGAGAGTATAGACCAGTGAGTCCATTTATTTAGCGTTCGGACACAGGGAACTCTTCAACAGTGTTTGAAGTGAGAGTACTAGTTACCTCTGGGAAGCAGAGGGCACAAGGGGCTTGGGGGTGGCAGTATTCTCTTTCTGTAATGTGATGATTAGAGACAAGATGTTAGTTTGTGAAAACACATTGACTTATGCCTTATTGTTTGTGCATTTCTCCTCTGTGTGTTATAGATCAATACATAAAATTGCATTTAAAATTAATCAAATACATTTCAATATTAAAGACTACTCTCTGCCACCCAGAAAACTAGAAATTCTGGCCACCTTCTCATTTATAGTGGTCTACACGTGGTCTACTGGAAAACTATTCCGATGGGTTTGGGCAGTAATTGTAAAGAAGTTATGTTTATTTATTTTATTTTTTCCTTTTATTTTATTTTACAATACCATTCAGTTCTACATATCAGTCATGGATTCTCTTGTTCTCCCCCCTCCCGCCCCCCTCCCCTTCCCCCCTATGTTTATTTTATCACACAAAGATGTGTTGCTGGGTATGATCCAGTGCTGGTTAATAGGTAAAAGTTGGTTAAAACACAGCGTTTTAACTGACAGGCACACACTGAGCAAGGAATCTGACATTAAGTTGGGAGGTAGAGTGCATGCATCAGATGACAAAATCAGTCGTCAAAGTCACCTTGCTCACAGCTGCACACAGTTGACAGTGCACTGTTCAACCACCCCTACACTTACGATTCCTTCAGCTTCTGGTTCCCTCCGACTTCCAATCATTACAGCAGTCTCTGCATAGGACAGTCCTGCATAGCTCTTTAACTGTTAATAGCACCTCCTAAGCTGAGTCCAGATGCCAGAGGTAAGAAATCTCTCTTGGATCATGTGATGGTCTCTGAGAGGGCTCCCAGTGATTCCCATCCTGCTGGTATTCACATCCTGGTGCAATTAATCCCAACCCCTCACCCCCCCACCCCCCCCCCCCCACCCCCCCACCCCCCACCCCCCACCCCCGTGCAGGCTGGACCTAGCAATTCCTGTCCAAGAGCAAGACTCCACATGAAGTTGGGTTACAAAAGCTCGGCTTCTGTTCTAGGCTCCATCTCTTCTCTGATCACTCTCTGTGTCTCCACATCCTTGCCCTAGAAGGGGGGGGGGCAGGCAGGAAGCCAGCTGCCTAGCTGGGGATAGCCCTATCTTTGGCTAACAGCCAATGGGGGTTTGATGTCTGTCAATAGTCAAGTAAGTGTGCTCAGGGTGAGTCCTCTTCCAAGTCAAGTGTTGAGACGACAGCAGCCCAGAGTCAGGCACCCATCTGTACTGTACCCAGATTGCTGACCCAAAGAAACCGTGAGCTAATGCAAACTCATCAATTAAACAGCTAGAAGCTAGAGTAATTTGTTACATGGCAAGAACACAGCCCACCTTTGTCCCAACCAAGCCCCAGGTGGGAGTCTTTCCATATTTTACCCAAGGCTTCCTTCCCACAGTCACGGTATTTATACTTGTCTCACACCTTGTAGGGACTGGCTGCTTACATGGCCATCTTTCCCATGAAAGGGCCCAGGAACGATGTCTTGAACTTTTCATTCCAGTTCCTAGAACTAAAGTTGTACTCAGAATGTGTTTGATTAAAACACGAAAGAATAAGCAGTCATTTTAATCTTGGGGGGGGGGGGGGGGGAGGGGGGACGGGGGACGATCTCTTTGATTCTTTTTTGTTTGTTTGTTTTTTAAAGATTTATTTATTTATTATGTATACAGAAGAGGGCACCAGATCTCATTACAGACAGTTGTGAGCTGCCATGTGGGTGCTGGGAATTGAACTCAGGACCTCTGGAAGAGCAGTCGGTGCTCTTAACCTCTGAGCCATCTCTCCAGCCCGATCTCTTTGATTCTTAATCTTCTAATTCAAAAATGATACAAATAGAAGTTATGGAAACATGTACAAGATAAATGAGTATAACTTGGAAAATGAGATGTGAGAGATAAGAGAAGAGGACGGTCCAAATCTGGGGTAAGTAGGTACCCTTAAAAGAAATAGTGCCAGAGGAAAAAAAATCCATTCATACTGGAAGATGGTGAGTTTAACTTTGGACATGTCTAAGGTGAAGTATCCTTGAGCATGCTCACAAGGCTCATGGGGGTAAGTCTGGAACTTGGGAAGAAGTTTTTTTCTGGAGTTAGATTTGGGAGCCAAGGCTGTATATTTAGGAATTAAAAGTACAAAGGAGGAGTCAAAGCCAAAATCCAATGTAACGTGGATTGATAGGCTCACTGGTGGGTGTTTTCTTTAGGAGGAGGGCAGAGGTCACATGAGGAGGGCAGAGGTCACATGAGGAGGAGGAGGGTGTTGCTGGAGGGCTTCTCTCCAGGTTCCACCAAACCCCGCAGTCCCACAATCCACGTATAAAATAATCACTCAGACGCTTATAATACTTATAAACTGTATGGCCGTGGCAGGCTTCTTGCTAACTGTTCTTATAGCTTAAATTAACCCATTTTTATAAATCTATACCTTGCCACATGACTGGTGGCTTACCGACGTCTTTACATGCTGCTTGTCCTGGCGGTGGCTGCAGTGTCTCTCTCTCCTTCTTCCTGTTTCCTCAATTCTCCTCTCTTTGTCCCGCCTATACTTGCTGCCTGGTCACTGGCCATCAGTGTTTTATTTATATAGAGTGATATCCACAGCAGGAGGGCATCGTGGACATGAGGTTTTTCTCGAACTGAAAGAATGTGATAACCCAGGTGAACAGATGAAGCTCTTCATGAGACAGGGAATGGTCAACAAACCAAATACACTTAAGTCAAGCTGTTAACTGAAAACACATTTGTGGTGATTTGAATGAGATCGTCCCCCATAGACTCGAGTTTGAGTGTTGGTCTGCAGTTGGTGGAATTATTTAGAAAGGACTAGGGTGGCCTTGTTGAGGGAGTGTGTCACCGAGGGCAGGCTTTCAGGTCTCAAAAGACTCATGCCATTCCCAGTCCCCCGGCCCCGTCTCAGCCACTGCCCCAGCCCCAGGCCTGCATGCCTGCTGCCATGCTCCCTGCCATGATGGTCATGGACTGGAACCCTCTGGAACCACAAACCCAGATAACTCTCTCTTCCTTCAGTTGCCTTGGTCGTGGTGTTTTCTCACAGCAAAAGAAAAGGAACCAAGACTCCATCCTTTAATTTAGTAGCTGGAAGAGCAATGAAGTCTAGAATTAATTGTACTTTTCAAAGATGCTGCAATGCCATTTCCCATCCCATATGCTCTCTAAAAACTTTTATTTTCTTAAGTCAGGGTCTCATTTTGTAGCTCTGGCTGGCCTGGAACTCACTATGTAGACTAGTTAGCCTTGAATACACAGAGATTCAAGTGCCTCTGCCTCGGTGGTACTGGGATTAAAGGCCTATGTCTCCATGCCTGATCCACAATGTAATCTCTTCACCACCCCATTGAGGGATGGGGGCTCTTCCATCTTTCCTTAATTCTGGGTGTCTTGGGACTTCTTTGGCCACTGAGGTGTGGGAGAAGTGATGCTGTGGGACTTCTGAGGCCTGAACAGTGATGCCATTTCCACGGTATTCATCGCAAATTAGAGCATCTCATGTAAGAAGTCAGACTACCCTGAGACTACTCTATAGTGAGAAGGCTAAGCTGCCTAGAGAGGCTGTGAATAGGTCTCTGGCTAAAAGCCTTACTCACAAGTGAGATGTGGAAACCCTTAGATGATTCTAGCCTACAGTTGTAAAGTCACTCTCAGATTTCAAAGTCCTCCAGATGAGACTCTGGGCTCACAGAGTAGAGACCATCCAACTTCCTGGCTTTAAGAATCCATGCACATGATAAGATGGCTGTTTTATGCCAACAGTTCCTAACACTGTGTGTGATGGTATTGTGTTCCCTGAAATATTGTGCACGCTAATAAACTTATCTGGGGTCACAGAACAGAACAGGCACAATATTAAACATAGAGGATAGGCAGTGGTAGCACACGCCTTTAATCCTAGCATTCCAGAGGCAGAAATCTGTCTGGATCTCTGTGAGTTCAAGGCCACATTGGAAACAACCAGGCATGGTGACTCACGCCTTTAATCCCAGAAGTGAGCCTTTAATCCCAGGGAGTGATGGTAGATAGCAGAAAGATATATAAGGCATGAGGACCAGGAACTAGGTTGGTTAAGCTTTTGGCCTGGTTAAGCTTTCAGGCATTCAAGAGGCAGTTCGGATGAGATCCATTTGGATAAAGACTCAGAGGCTTCCAGTCTGAGGAAACAGGATCAGCTGAGGAACTGGCGAGGTGAGGTAGCTGTGGCTCGTTCTGCTTCTCTGATCTTCGAGCATTCACCACAATAACTGGCCTCAGGTTTGATTTTACTGATAAGAACTTTTAAGATTCCTGCTACAACTGTGACTTTAGTGAAGGCAGTGTTTATGGGGTGGTCAGGAGAGATGGCATCACATCGTGGCTTGGGAACATGTAGTAGCTGAGGGAGAGGGTGATTGAACAGACAGAGGAAAGTTAGGAAATCCAAAGTGGGGGATGACAAAAGAGGGCTTGGGGAGGTTCTTGATGGGTGGAGTACCCTGGAAAGGCAGATAAAAGAAAATATCAGCAGGGACAGAGGTGACCTTCAGAAGGTAACAGATGGTAGGGGGCTGAGCAGGGCAAGGGTGAAGGGTCTGGTTTCAGGGGTTTCCACTGAGACTACGAGAAAGTAATGGAATTTGTTGGGAAAGAAAGGCTGAGCAATGTAACAGAGTTGTGGCCAGGAGAAGGATGGCCTGACGCAGTGGAAGGTCCAGGGGACTGGGGTTCCTTGCAGGTCAAGGTGCAGGTGTCATGAAATGAGACCTGAAGAGGCCGAGCAGAAGGAAGAATGAACCAGAGAGTGAGACCCCAGCTCATGACCAAGATGGCTGACAGAGTGGAGATGAGGTCCCAGGAAGGAAGAAAGTCCCAGAAGTCCAGGCTGATCCTGTCAATCCAGGATGTGAAATCTCCGGGGATGACATGGATTTGAAATGGAGATGTCCACGAGCCAGGCCTTGGTTGGCTACGAAGAGTGCTGGCCAGTTGTCCGTGCCCAGGAGGAGGTTAGGTGGGGGACCAGAGACTTGAAAAAGGAGATATGTGTAGACAAGCAGTAGTGTGGAGGAGGGAGCCAGGACAATCCAGCCACTGCTTCTCCGAGCTTCATGGCTCCGGTCAACATTTTCCCCTTGATGGCTGTAGAAGAAATGACTACTTCTGCTAAGACAAGCATGAGAGACCCTTCTGTGAGGATGTGGGGGGAGGGGCAAGGGTAGTGAAAAGAATGGTCATGGAAAGAAGGCCGGGGTTAAGACAGACAGGGGCCTTTTCTGTTCTGGAGCTCCTGTTTTAGTCAGGGTCTATCTTAGAGCATTCAGAGACCACATCCTGTGTTAGGAGGCCCATGAGGGTCAAAGTCTCAGTGCCCCGCGCCTAGGTCTTCTCACTCCAATTCAGTTTTCTTCCCCTAAGTTCCTCCACTAGAGTCTGGAGCTGCTCTGACAGTGTGTTCCGAGGCTAGCTGACTGTCTGGCAAGGGCTGTGTTGGAGAGAGAATTCTGGGGGGTGCTGCCTGACTCCAAGACCCCCTAGACAGCCTGAGCATCTTGGCTCAGGAAGTCACAGAGAGCAACGGCTCTTCCTGTTATGACTTGTGCTATAAATGAAAAAAAGGAAAATATGAGAGAATTCTTGAACTCTCATGAGAGGAAGACAATAAAAAGCCATGTGACCACCCAACTAGAAGCTCATTTTAAATAACTTTCTCCAGCTATTTTAAGACAGAAACAGACAGGCTCCTATTCATAAGCTTGGTAAGTAAGGGCGCCTGTGACGGGGTCACTCTAGCCTACACCCTCCTGAGCCCCAGGGCACCAAAGAGAGGAGTATGATCCTGTCCATGGACAGGCCTACACCTGTCACTCCAGTAGGACATTCCACACCTCCATTTCTCAATCTCTGCTTCCACCCTTTGCCTTTCATGGAGTTCACACAAGTCATCGCAGAAGCCAGAGCAGCAGCCTTTCCCGGGGGCCAAGCACTGGTCTTCGGTTGCTTCCCCTCAGGAGGTCTGGGCCAGGAGGCCTGTTCCCATCTTCAACTTAGGGACGCAGAAAGGTGGCTTAGGAAAGAACATCCTTCCCTGAGTTCTCAGAAAGCAAAGCTGGCATGGGATACAATCAAGCTCCCAAGTGGACCTAAGAAACCATTTTAGTTTTGCCTTTCCGTTAGGAGGCATCGGTCATCCAGAGCCATCAGAGCCTGTCAGCCTAACTCTCTGCCTTCTTCTAGTGCTCCTGGGTGGCCTTGTTGTGACAAGGGGTGGCACTCACCTGCAGCACCAACACTGGAGAGAGGACTAGAGAGCTGCACTATCAGCCTGGGCTACACTGTGTCAAAATGCATAAAGCAGTACAATAAATACAATGCTGAAATGTCCTTGTTTTAACTAAAAAGTAACCAGGTTCCCTTCAGACTCCTGTGGTGGCGTTCATTCTCCAGAACCTCCTATTCCATCAGACCCTGCTACCGCAAGAGAAAGAGAGTGAGGTGGAGCTCAGGCTGGGCCGGGACTGGGAATCCCTGAGTACGGTTTCTCCTGGAGCTTGTGCTCTTGGTCTCTGTCACCACCTTTCTCCCAACCTTTTCCAAAGTCAGGCTTCTTCCTTCATATCCTCTGCTAACCGATTTTGGTTCTCTCTTCATAACATGCTCCGCTCCTTGTTTACATGCTACATACAGAAATTTGCAATGCAATCCTGTGGAATCTGCTTCACTGATATTTGTTTACAAATCTCAGCAGGTTAGACTCTCATTGACCTGGATCCTTTTTTTTTTTTTTTTTTTTTTTTTTTTTTTTTTTTTTTTTTTGAGACAGGTTTTCTCTTTGTAACAGCCTTGGCTGTCCTGGAACTCACTCTGTAGACCAGGCTGGCCTCAGACTCACAGAGATGTGCCTGCCTCTACCTCCGGAGGGCTGGGATCAAAGGTGTGCCACCGCCAGGTTCCTTTCTTGTGCTGAGCCAGAGTCACAGGTCAGCAGCCAACTGCATGTGACTGTGGCTGCCTCTTTCCTTGCCCTGATGAGCAGCCAGAAGCGGAGGGGGGCAAAACCAACTGGGCTGAGAACCGATTCCCTACCCTCGCTTCCCCCAAGGCTGTTTGTCAAATTGTCCTTCTGGAAGGAACAATGCCTAAGTTTTTCCATACTTCTGAAATTCCCACTGGCCCTGAGGTCTTTTGGAGTCTTTATAAATGTTTTCACTTTGAGAAATTACCACACACCGGTTCTGACCGTCCGTACTGATACATAGCTGAGTTCCCGCTTGACCTCCTCCCTGTCACCCAAATCTATCTCCACTGGGGTCCTATCTGGGGTCCCTCCGCAGCTGCTGCCATCTTTGCCTCCTGCCGCACACGCTGCCTTCTGACCTTGTTCTGTGTGCCGCTGCCATGTCTCTTGGCTTCGACTGCCAGCACCCAAGCCCGGCCCAGCATTCCAGACGCAGCCCCGTGTGCTTCTGGGACCAACCTCAGGGTGGACACCTCCCCGCTGGCTTCCCGCTCAGACAGGTGATTTCAAGGCTCAGGCTCCTGACAACTCAGAGGACGTGAATGTCTCTGTTCCGTTGTAACTCACAGGCCACCTCTCCCAGGACACAGACACAGGAGCGTGTGAAGCGGGGACTGGAGAAGGACAGCCTGTCCCTCTATACCTGACATGAGCCTCTGTTTGGTGACTGTCCTTTTCCCCCTGGGGAAAGTATGTCCCAGGAAACTCCATGCTCTCTCGCCTAATAGACTTGCGAGAGGCCTGCCCTGTGTGTGTATGACTCTTAGTGGTAGATATCCCTCTCTCAGCAATTGAAAGACTTTTCGTTTTTCTTAGGATCTGCTGTGAAGAGGGAAACAGCGCACATGGTCGTATGGCCAGGATGGGTCAGCCTAGCTTGTCTTCTCATCTGAAGAACACCACTGAGCTGGCCACAGTTTTCTCATCTGTGAAATGGGAGCCTTGCTAGTTTCCCTTGGGTGGAGCTGGTGTGAGCAGTTATCTGATGATGCACACGGTGCTAAAAGTGTGCCCGGCACCTGGCAGCTGAGCTCATGATTGCTATGGGGTTCTGTTACTTTCTCTGTCCTGATTGTGAGTTCCTTCAGTTTTTCTCATTTTCTTTTTGTTGTTTACTGTAGGCCAGTGAAATGAATAGGTGTATTAGTGAGTGAGTGTGAAATAAGTATCTTTACAAGTTGCCAATGGAGAAGAGTTTACGAATAGTGCCCAGAGATATGGAATTTTATGCATTTATGCCCCCTTTCACACGGTGACACAATGTGAAATTGACCATAGCTACCGCTCCCTGAACTCTCCTTACCATTCATAGTGTCTCTCCTCTTTCTGCTCTGGAGACATCTTTAGAATACATTCCTCCTCTAATCTTCCTTGAAGTGAATCAGGAAAAGAAGAGAGTCCCTGATGGCTGTATGGATCCTCAGCTTCTAGCCATTTCTACACAGGCGTCATCAGTCTACCCATCACCCATCCATCTAACTGTCATCCACCCATCCATCCATCCATCATCCATCCATCTGTCATCCATCCATCCATCCATCCAGTTAAAACCTTTCTGATCCCAAACGTATGCATGTACAAGATAGGGATAATTGGTGTGAGGTTTAAGTCATGTGAAGCATGTTAAGTTTCTAGAACATCATGAGCTCATTAGTATTTATTCTGTGGACACCTCTTTTCTTCACTAAGGAGCCAACTCCAGGAGAATGTTAATGCTTTGAACTGTCCCATCCCTGTGACTGGATAATGTCCAACAAATCTGTCCTTTGTTTTGATGCTCTGAAAGTCTGGGTGTCAGGAGTACACTGGGTCCCTTTCATTAGCATAAGACTCTCTCTGACCTCCATGGAGAACAACAAGGAAATGCCAGAGAGAAAGGCATCAGAGGCACCATGGGTGATAGAAACACAGGTCGGAAGCCAGGCATGGCTACAACAGGAAGGCAGGATCAGCCTCATCACCTCCTTCCAGAGTCTGTTTTTCAAGAAGAGTCCCTAGACAAAATCCTCCCCTCTGCCCACTTAGGCCATAATCTTCCTCCTCCTCCTCCTCCTCCTCCTCTTCCTCACTTAGTCTCTGCTGCTGAGTCACTGTCATGTTGGAAGTTACTGACAGGGTAACTGGATGGGGATGTGCTCAGATCAGCCAGTTTCTGATGAGGACCACAAATCTGCAGAAGAAGCTTTGGTATATCTTCTCTGTGGGGGGCCCTGGCCCGATATCGGGGGTGGGCTGTAAAACACTTAAAGCCTGGGATTAGGCAAATATGGACTCCTGAAGACAATGAAGTAAAACTGACCGGGCCTGCCATTTGCACAACACTTTACAGTTTGCCTTGAGTTCCTGCAATACCATCCCATCACAGTCTTGCATGCCAGGAAGGACAGGCATTTTTATATCCATCCTGCGAATGGAGACACTAACTCAGCCACAGACTGGATACTTAGGAGATCACGTGGGGCTCCCATTCCTGAATCTACATCCAGAGCTCTGTCCTCACACTTTTGAAGATCTCTTTTTCATAGGACCCCAAGACGCTGGAACAAAGTGACTATACCATGGCGTAGTAGGTCTGTGACCCTGACTAACACACTGCTTGGAGAGACCTCTCTTAGTTGTTTGGAAATTAAATATGCAAACTGATTTTTCTAGAGCCCCTGCCACTGTGCCTAGACCTTGACACTGAGTGGACAGAGGTGACCAGCCACAGGCCATCACAGTCCAGGGGATGTGACCATCATTGGAAATGAGCTGTTCTGACTCAGCAGCTGAGACTAAAGTGAGGAGGAGGAGGGAGGAGAGGAGGAGGAGGAGGAGGATTCTGGCCTAAGTGGGCAGAGGGGGGGATCTTGGGTAGAAAAAAAACCTCATCTGTATGCAGCAGGCTTCAAAGAACTGCTGAGATACAGTAGCTGGAGAGAGGATCAGATGAGTAGAACAAAGCAGAAAGTGTGGCTTCCCAAGTCACAGGGAAATGATGTCGGAGGACCGGGAGTCTTTTCCTAGGAGCAACGGGAAGCCTGTGGGAAGGATTATGACTGGAGTGTGAAGAATGCACTGGGAGAGGGGAGACAGAAGGCCTAAGCTAGGGATTTTTCTCTTTCTACTGAGTTTTCAACAGCTTCAGGAACACCTGGACAGTGCTGGAGCGATGGCTCAGCGGTTAAGAGCACCAGCTGCTCTTCCAGAGGACCTGGGTTCCATCGCTAGCATCTGGATGGTGGCTCACAGCTACCTGTGACTTGATGACTTCTAGAGGGATGGTTAGGAGTTTTCTGGATACCATTTTTTGCTTGTCAATAGCAATGTTGGTAAGAACATCATTGTCTGGCGGGCACAATCAGTGGCAGAGGTATCAACCCACAACAAGGAGGTCACAGCTGGTGGGCACTCAGTGAATATCCCCATAGCTGGTCCCTGGCTCTTCTGGGTGAGGCTACCTCACCCTGTTCTCTCTGTCCCCGGATACCAACCTGTCCAGTTGCCTGACACCCTGTTTATTTTATTTTATTTTATAAGATTTATTTATTTATTATGTATAGAGCATGTATGACTGCAGGCCGGAAGAGGGCACCAGATCTTCTTACAGATGGTTGTGAGCCACCATGTGGTTGCTGGGAATTGAACTCAGGACCTCTGGAAGAGCAGTCAGTGCTCTTAACCTCTGAGCCATCTCTCCAGCCCCCACCCTGTTAATTTTAAATAGATGGGAATCTGGAATAACTTTGCCATTTAGAGCAGATAGAGCAGACTTCAGACTAGCTCTCCTCCACTTCAACACATGAGGCACACCCCCTTGGCTTTTTAGACTCTCCTTTTCCCGTCTGTATAATGAGATTACAGGAGCCGCACTTCGACACAGCACTGATGGGAAGTTGTAGCTCCAAAACTCTCTGTCCTGGGCCCCCTGCAGCTGTGTCTGGGCAAACCACATTGGTGCTCAGCCAGCTGACTCCCGCAGAGCCCTGCTGTGGGCATACTCAGAGAGCTCCATGGCCATACTTGCTCCCTCTTGTCTACTTTCTGTGGGTTTTTTTGTTTGTTTGTTTTCTTTCCAGTACCACCATCCTAGCCAAGCTTTGCAACCCTGGCAGCCTCACGCCTTTCCCCATGGCGGTAGTGAAGCCAGCGGGCGGCTTTTCCAATGTTAAGTGAATTAGCACATCCAACCCCATCACAATGACCCTGCTCCACATTCTCAGGTAAGTTTACCAGAGTCCCTCCTCTAAATGTCTGACTTTTGAAATTTCGACACTCCCTGTGGCCTCATCCCTGGCTAACTGCTGCTCTCCACAGCTGCTGCTACCTCTGCTTTTGTTTGCTCTGAAGGTGTCCTCCTAAGGCTTGTTTGTTACAGTCCTAACACTCTTGAAGGGTGGGGGTTCAACACCTTCACTTCTAGCACTTGGGAGGCAGAGGCAGGAGAATTTCTGTAAGTTTGAGGACAGCCTGGGCTACGCATCTAGTTCCAGGCTAGACAGAGCTACATAGTGAGACACTGTCTCCCTGTCTCAAGACGAACCAACAAAGGATAACCTAACACTCAAGGCGTGGTATTAAGTGGTAGGGTCTTTGAGAAGTGATTAGTTCCTGAAAGCAGAGTTCTCGGGCACGGGATTGTTAGCCTTACAACAGGACCTTGGACGGCCATCTTGCAGGGTGAAGACACAGCAGGGACATATCTCTGTGCCAGGTGAGTTCTGACTACCATGGCACCTGAGCGCTTTTAAAGGTGCCAATGTGGAAGCCAGGCCCTCGCCCCTGCTGGGCAAGCTCATTGCCACTGCACTCTTGGGAGCCTTGGCTCCAGTCCATAGTAAACTCTCAGTTGTGTTGATCATTATGATCACAAGGGTGAGTTCCTAGCATCATTGACCTACTCACCCACTTACTCAGCATGCGTTATTCTCTATCAAACGTCAGGCTCCAACCAAGGCATTTGAGTCAGTGCTGAGTAAGAGCCAAGCCAGCCCTAGTGGAGCTCACAGTGTGGATGAAGGAGGTGGGGTACAGGGGCCACTCCGGGAAAAGCTCCTGGCACCTCTTCTAGGCCACTTTCCTTGCTGACCTCACCAGCATTCTCTAGCAGGTGAATTTCCGAGCACTGTTGACAGACCTCTAGAAGCAACCATTTTGGAGAGGTTAACGCAATATTTCTTTGTGTTACTGTTTATTTGAATTTCCCGTCCTTTTAGGTATAAACTACTCAGGATTGATTTCCTCAAATGGCTCATTTTGGCATCAGTTTGAACACTATTTAGCACATCCCAAAAAAAGATAACAAAGGAAGTAATCCATCTCTGCAGCAACATTCTCTGAGTTCCCACACCGAAGCAGGTACTGCGCTAAGCACAAGGACACAAGGGTAGGGAAGCCAGCAGGGCCCTGACCTAATAATGAATGGATGTCTGGTTCATTGACTGGAACTGCGTGACCTCTGAGGACCTAGCCTGCACAGGGCTGGAGGTGACACCAGCATCTTGGTATGACACAGGCCCTTCTGGGTGTCCTTTGCTTCCTTCCTGCTGAGCCTCAGAGGGAGGTGGCAGCCACTGTGGTTTACCTTGTCCTGAGTACTCCCAGCTGGTAGCCGGTGGCTGCATTTAAATAGCAAGCATCTGCATTTTTAATGTTGACTGGAATTGGAAGAGCAGCGTTAACCTTTCCAAACCGATATTGGTTTTTCCGCACTGGCCTCCTGCAATGCTCAGATGGAAAGTTTAAAGTCTTTTCAATATCACGATGGAGAGTGCAGAATCATTCTAGGTGCCGGCACTGCCATGTCTGAAAGCTGGTGTCTGAAAGCTTCCCTCCAAGTTCACAGTTGTTCCCTTTCTTAGTTCTCAGCCTGGAGGGGAGACAATGTGAAGACCATGAGCCCTGTGTCCAAGGAGGGGAAGATGATGCCCAGGAGAGGGAGGGAGCTCCAAGGTTCTGAACCAGGGCCCTGGCCTCAGAACTGCTCCAAATGCCTTCCCCCAAAGAAAGCCTACCTCACAAGGTTTGCTGATGCTCAGTGGACAGTGGCTTTTGTCCTTGTCCCCACAATTACATGCTTAAGGTGAGAACACTGGACTCCCAGGCCAGATCTCTTACTCAGGGGTCCAATGGGAAGTGTGTGTGTGTGTGTGTGTGTGTGTGTGTGTGTGTGTGTGTGTGTTCTGAACCCATGCTAAATATGCACTTTCCCACTGAGTTATGCATGCAGCCCTATAGTTTGGTTAAAGCAAGACTTATTTTCATATTCACTTCATTCTGATGATCATAAGTAAAATGTGCTGTGACAGCCTGTCTGCATACTTCCTGGCATCTATATTTCAGTTCTCTGCTTTTGTGTTTTGTGGTTTTGGATTCTGCCTACCCTGGAGCTAAGGATAGAATGCAGGGTCTTCCACATGTTAGGCAAGTACTCTACTACTGATCTCTATAGTTTGGTTACCTCCAGCTCACCCCTGCCTGCATGATCCAGAAAGTGATTCCTGTCTCTCTCTCTCTCCAAACTCCGCCCTCTCAGAGAATCTCCAACAAAGGCGCCAAAAAGCCCAGTTCCACATTCCTGGCAACTATTGCACCTTCCTCCCCTGTAGCTACCAGCAGCCCAAGTCCATGCCTAAACATTCCAGCTTTTGACCATACTTGCACACAAACCCAGCATGTGGCAGACACATCATCACCCCTGGCCTAGAGGCTATATAATCTCCCTGCTTTAGTTTGGATGGGCAGCATCTCTGGCCTCAATCTCTGGAACTGGAGAACCCACGCAGGAGTTGCTTTGCTCAAATAAACTTGTCAAACTTTTTCATTTTGGCTTGATCTGGCTTACTGCATGGGGGAGAAACCTATGATCAAGGTACAGAAAGCCTTTTATCTATCCCCTGACCTTTCTCTGTTTTTATTGTAGTAAAATTCATACCATTGTCCATTGGGGTAGCCAACAGACACATGCAGTTATTTAAATAAAAATTAATTAAAATGGTATAAAATTGAAAACCAGCTCCTTAGTTGCAGTAACCATACTTCAAGGGCTCTGTGGTCACACATAACCAATGTCCACTGCAGATAGGGGACATTCTGGTTACCACAGAAAGCACCACTGGAAAGTGCTAAGGGAGAGAGCATGAGAATGCAGGAGAGAGGGGGTGTGGCTTGTGGGTTTGCTGTGTCAGAGCAACCTTAGGGGTTAAAACTAAGACGATTTCTCCCCCCACACTAGCACATCTGTTGCTGTTATCCTCATCCAGGTGATGTTTAGAAAGTCATGTTGATGAGAGGCCACACTGCAGTCTCTGACATTTCTAGGAGACACAGTCTCACACCAAACTTCCCGTTCCTCTGGCTCTTACAGTCTTTCTGTCTACTCTTCAGAAATGATCCCTGAGCCTTAGGTGCAAGAGTTGTGCCGTAGGTGTCTCAGGTGGGGCTGGGAACTACTGATAGTTTCTTGTTGAAAGACTACACTTCCCAGTTTCCCTTTGGGACTATGGAAGTCATTTCCACCCATATAAGGAGCCACATCCCAGCTTCTTCTGTAGACATTCTGGCCATCTGCACAGATGACAAAGTGCCTCTTGCCATGAATACACATGGTCCTGCCAGACGTCAAGCTTCTCTTTCCACCTTCTGTTTCTCAACAGCTTCTTAAATAATCTAACATCCACAGGCCCGCATTCTGATTGGTTGTGGTTTTCTGTAATGGTCTTTGTCTGTTACAAGAGAAGTTTCCTTGATGTAGGGTGAGAACTGATAAGGACAAATACTTCCAGTGTAGTTACGGATTATGCTGATTTGGTATATTGTAGGTTCTCCTTCAAGATCCATGGCTTCCCTAGTCTTGGGTAGGAGGGAAGAGCACACTAACTAGCTATCAATACAGAATGGTCAGTCCTGAAAACATGCATACAATTGACACTATACACAGACTGAACAGGCTGTATTTAAGTATATAGGCATACACACACACACACACACACACACACACACACACACGTAATGACAAAGAAAAAGAGGCTGTGAATTTGAAGGAGAGCAAGGGGTGGGGTACACTGGAGTGTTTGGAGGGAAAACAGAGAAGGGGGAAATGATGAAATTATTATAATCTCAAAAAAAAAAAACCTTTCTTAAAAATGACAAATTTAGTCCCTCATAGTTCCGGATGTCTAAAGTCCTAAAATCTGCTCTACACGGCCAAAACCAAGGAGCTGGTGTTGGTGAACTGGCCCCTTGTGTAAATCAGAACTTCACACGGGGAGTAGAGGTCACACTCAACTCAAGAGTCCTGTTTAATAACATTTGCAAAGTCCCTTTTGCCATGTTAAGGTGACAGTCAGAGATCCCTGGACTTCCTTGAATGTAGGTATTGTGGGTCTGATCTACTCTAGACAAGCAGAGGAGGGTAAGGGAGGGTGCCAAAAGAAACATACTGCTCTTCCAGAACATTCTTCATTCATGCCCGCCCTTGCACATGTTCACCCAGGTGTGGAAATTGATCTGAACATTTGTACATTCTGAGGGGAGAGGGAAATTTTCTTCTCTGAAAGAGACAGTGTGAAGAAAAACTTCAATTTAATTTGGCATGGTGAACATTACCACTTGAAACTGAGCTGTGAGTATTCCACCCCATTCAGGGTAGATAAAGGGCTCTTTGCAACTCATCGGGGAAAGCGTGGCATCTTCAGCCCCTTCCCTCAGCATCCATAAGCAGCTCTCACAAGTGTTTCTAGGCTCCTTGCCATCTCCACGTGGCCCCAACTCCTCTTGGACTCAAGTATGCACACACACACACACACACACACACACACACACACACACACACACGGCAGCTGTGCAGCAGGGCCGGAGGGCTGTCTTGTCTGTCTGACTTTGCACTCTCCACTCCTTGCCTCCCAGCTTCTACTGCCCAGACTGTGGGTGTGTGTGTCGGGGGGTGCCCTTCGTGGAGTACCCAAGAGGTACCTTCTCTATGTTGGTCTGAACAGTTCATCGCATCCTGATTCCTAGACCTTCTCCTGTTCCACCAAACCAATGATGATCTCTTCTTTCTCCGGAATCTTACTCATCTATTATCCAGAGCACTGCCCTTTCTGAGCCTGTCCTCTGCTCTCTCTCCATTGCCCTCCCCCTGGTGGTGGATCCAAACGCTAAGTGGAAAAAAACCACCAGGATCGTGTGTGTGTGTGTGTGTGTGTGTGTGTGTGTGTGTTTAGTCCTTGTTTTAAAAATTTCCAATCCATCAAAGAACACTGATTTTGTAAAATAAAATCTCAACCAGACATTTCCATGTATTAGTTTGTCTCCTCTAATGCAATACCTGAGGAAGGCTAATTAAATAAAGAAAATAAATTCATGTATCTCGGGGTTCTGGAGGTCCAGGGCACTGTTCCTGGCATCAGTAAGGACCTTGTGCAGATGACATCGTCATAATGGGGACATGTACAGGAATGAAGGGTCATTCACAGGACAAGAAGCCAGTGAAGCTGAGGAGTAACCACACGAGTGCTTTATTATAGCTTATTATTATATATAAAACATTATTATTATTATAGTTATCATAAAAATTAACTGGGGGCTCCCATGAACGCCAACTGCCTTTCCCCTTCTAAGACCTTCTGCAGTGACCTAAGAGCTTCCCATCACCCCTAGTTCTTAGGGGTCCAGAACCCCTGGGGAGGCCGCATCCAAACCAGAGCGACATACAAGCTGCAAGCTTGTGTTATTACTAGATTCAAGTTGCCATAAGGACTTCCAAGTTCTTCCTCAATTTCTGTCCTTTATTTATCTTCATCCAATAACAATCCGCAGACCATATAAGTCTCTAGACTAAACTTGGAATTGCCATTGTCCAACCCAGCGGTTCTCAACTTGTAGGTCATGACCCCTTTGTCGAACCTCTATCTCCAAAAATATTTACAGTTCATAACAGTAGCAAAATTACAGTTATGAAGTAGCAATGAAAATAATTTTATGGTTGGGAGTCATCACAACATGAGGAACTGTATTAAAGAGTCACCACATTAGGAAGGCTGAGAACTACTGGTCTAGCCCCTAAGAAGATTCTACATATGTTCAACCCTGTACACAGTTTGTAGAGGTCCCTGGAATCTACTTGACCAGGGCTCTTCCAGCTACCTGAGAGGAGGCACCGGGGAGTGGTCTTCATTGAGGAGCCCTTAGAATGACTTAGCTAACAATGCCCACAGGTAGATTTTGCTCTAGACCCAAATTCTGCCCAAGCAGCTTCATGACCTTGGGCATGTGACCTCAATGCAGATTTGATATCTGCAGCCAGGCTAAACTTCTTTAATTCATTAGTTTTAACACAAGGTCTGACTTGGAACTCACAACAATCCTCCTGCCTCTGCCTCTCAAGTACTGGGATTACAGCAATGAGTCATCACATTCAGTTTAAGGTCCATACATATTTTTGTGCCAGGTACTTCTTTGATAGTCTGGGCAGAACTATGGACCTTTTCTCTGAATGTTTTAATGTGCACTATTAAAAATGCTGAAAACAGAAACCAGGAGTTTTCAAAAGAAGTCAGTTATATTCAATGACCCAAATATGTGGCCCTGCTGGGCAGTGGTGGCACACGCCTTTAATCCCAACACTTGGGAAGCAAAGGCAGGAGGATCTCTGTGAGTTTGGGGCCAGCCTGGGCTACAGAGATTGTTCCAGGACAGGCACCAAAACTACACAGAGAAACCCTGTCTTGAAAAACAAAATAAACAAACAAAAATGTGGCTCAGGGTATTTGATGCCCTCTTCTGACCTCCGGGGCACACACACACGATGCACAGACTTACATGTAGACAAAACACCAGTACACATGAAACAATAAACTTTAAAAAGAGATACAATCACAAAAACTTAACCAAAAGAGGCATTTTTTAAAAAGATCTGTGACTCTGAATTTTTTAATAACACATTAATGTGATATTCTCTTGTAGTGGGCAAAATGTCTACTATAAACCTTGAAGACCTCATAAACATAAACTGTATTTCAAGTTGTCTACAATACAACATGATTTGAAAATGCTGTGATTTCTACAGCAAGTCTCAGATACTGCTAAATATGACTGTGATTAGTGTTGCCTAGGTTACGACTGCTCAGTTTCATTTAGAAAATGAAGATGTCTGGGCTGGAGAGATGGCTCAGTGTTAAAGGCTAGGTTCACAACCAAAAGTATAAGAAAGTGAAGATGTCCAAAGTGCCTTCTAATTCATTCATTTGTTCTTCAATCATTCATTCATTTATTTATTGAGAACCTACCATCTCCCTGGCGTTGCTTCAGCATAGGCAGCTTTGTCCTTCATTAAATTTTCATTCTTGCTTTGAGTCTGATGACAAATTGGTTGTCACCATTGGCAATAGTTGTTTTCAATAAAATCACCACAAGCACTGAAGTAAAACGCTGCAGGCTGCTCCTGGGGAAACCGTCACAGGTGAGTTTCCCGTCACAGGGCTTTTAGCAACTGATGAACACAACACTGTATTTTGTGCATTTCAGATTAAAGACACCTCTCTCAGTGTACCTTGTTTTATCAGCAGTGAACTCAGAGTCTGAACAAAGCTCGCCTGACACGCGCCTGCTCTCTGGAAGGTGCTCGTGACCTCCTAGCACCTCCGAACAGTGCGTCAGCACAACCCTGGGGCTGTCTCAGTGAAGTCGGTGACAAAAAACACAAAAGGCAAAAACCACGCTTCTACACACATCACAAAAAGGCACAGCTCCACAGAGGGGCGCTCCTCCACAGAAGGAATCACCTCCACACAAGGGCGCTCCTCCACAGAAGGGCGCTCCTCCACAGAAGGGCACACCTCCACAGAAGAAATCACCTCCACAGAAGGAATCACCTCCACAGAAGGACACACCTCCACAGAAGAAATCACCTCCACAGAAGGAATCACCTCCACAGAAGGGCACAGCTCCACAGAAGGACACACCTCCACAGAAGAAATCACCTCCACAAAAGGAATCACCTCCACAGAAGGAATTACCTCCACAGAAGGACACAGCTCCACAGAGGGGCACACCTCCACAGAAGGACACACCTCCACAGAAGGAATCACCTCCACAGAAGGAATCACTTCCACAGAAGGGCACACCTCCACAGAAGGACACAGTTCCACAGAGGGGCACACCTCTACAGAAGGGCACACCTCCACAGAAGGACTCACCTCCACAGAAGGAATCACCTCCACAGAAGGACTCACCTCCACAGAAGGACAGTACACACTCCACAGAAGGCACACCTCACAGAGGATCACCTCCACAGAAGGAATCACACAGCCTCCACAGAAGGACACCTCCACAGGGCACATCTCCACAGAAGGGCACACCTCCACAGAAGGCACATACAGAACACACTCCACAGAAGGAATCACCTCCACAGAAGGAATCACTCCACAGAAGGGCACACCTCCACAGAAGGAATCACCTCCACAGAAGGAATCACCTCCACAGAAGGAATCACCTCCACAGAAGGAATCACTTCCACAGAAGGAATCACCTCCACAGAAGGAATCACCTCCACAGAAGAATCACCTCCACAGAAGGGCAACAGCTCCACAGAAGGAATACGCACACCTCCACAGAAGGGCACAGCTCCACAGAAGGAATCACCTCCACAGAAGGAATCACCTCCACAGAAGGAATCACCTCCACAGAAGGTCACACTCCACAGAAGGAATCACCTCCACAGAAGGAATCACCTCCACAGAAGGAATCACCTCCACAGAAGGGCACAGCTCCACAGAAGGAATCACCTCTACAGAAGGGCACACCTCCACAGAAGGGCACACCTCCACAGAAGGAATCACCTCCACGGAAGGACACACCTCCACAGAAGGACTCACCTCCACAGAAGGGCGCTCCTCCTCAGAAGGGTGCTGCTACATCAGAAAGCTGAGACCCGGCTTGACCTCGGTTGAGAAGGCACAAGCGACTCACACTCGTTGCCACTCTCTGGCTGTACACATGGAGCTCAATCAAAGCACCGCCATCATTTGTTTGCAGACTGTAAATACACTTTAGAAAGTAGGTAAATTCAGAAACAGGGCCCATGAATAATGTGGGCTGAGTAAGGCTCCCCAGTGTCGTAGGCTGTGGTCAGCGGGGTGCAGAAAAGCACAACAGAGTGCCAAGGTTGGAGATCCACGAGGGATGTGTTCTGAAGGACAACGCACACAGGGTCCATTTAGAAATCAGAGATTGGTGGAGAAGAGAGAGGCGCAGAGTCTTCCGGATGAAGTGGCTGTGCACCTGGGGCAGAGTTTGTAGAGACAGAGAAGAGGCATTAGTAAGCACGAGGTTTGCCCCATTGACCCCGAAGCGTCAGAAGTGAACACACTGGCCTCTTCTACCCAGAGCTGCCCCTCACAAGTCTTTCATTAAACTGGCTGGTCCTAGGGCAGAAAAGAACTGCTCTGACCTGGAGATGGCCTTCAGTGACCCCAGAGGTGGGTAAGACCTTCTGGCAATTGTGAAACACTTCCCTTCTTCCACAGGATTTCCATCTCCTGAACTGTTCCAAAACTACTACCCAGAATCGGGATAACTGCGTTTGTTACCTTGGACCACCCCTGAGATGGCTGAGGATGATTGACAGTCAAGCTGGAACAATACAGAAAAAGAAGTTACCCTGGAGGTCCCGTACTCCTCTGACCACGGAACCTGCAACCCACCAACCTGCGTGATGATGGCTGTTGGCTGGAACTTTGGGGCTCTACCCCAAAGCAAGTGGCCAAGGTGAGGCTTTACATGGGGGGGGGGGGGAGGTGGGGGGGCGGGGAATGTTGGTTCAGAGAGGGAATACAGTTCTCTTATAAACAGTGCTTGGAGGAAAAGAAGCCAATCCAGGATGAAGCCAATCCAGGATGAAGGCCGCTAGGGATGGGGCAGGGATGCTAACCCAGAGCCTCCTGTGTGAAGGGGCCAAGTCTAAGGACTTCACCCAAGCCCAAGTCCTAAGCTGCTCCGACCTTCTTCTAAAAGATGTCCTTGACGGCTGCACAGCTGTAAGACCCGAGAAGCTGGTGGTCGAGGGAAGAAGCCTGCCTCCTCAGACTCCTTCCTAGGTCCTATGGGAGTGGCTTCGTCCTGTAAATGACTGTGACTTGGGGTTTGCAGCATGACCAGAGCGAAGAGGGCGGTCCACGAGGAACCGGGAGGAATGCACAAGATCTACTGCGCACACACACCCGTGGGAGACAGGGAACCAGACCCGTCAGCTGGAAAACCTGCCCTCTAAGAGAGGAAGCAGATGCCCAATGTCTGGATGTCAGGCTTCTTGTCCCTTCAGCCAGCAAGTGGCTCCTTCCGTGAGCATTTTGAAAGCAGAACGGTTCCCTCATGACCCTGAAGGCCAGAAGCCCAGAACCTAGCATGCAGGGGACCCTCGTAACTATTTGGAGAAAGGAGGAAAGTACAAGGGACGACGGGGAAGCGACCGTCAGAAATACCAAGCGACCGCATTTTAGAGCGTCCAACACCTTTAAGAACCATGCAAGGCAGCCTCCTTGTTTGTGGATAGAACACTGTAAAACTTTCGGTTAATTAGTCAACCCGTGTATCTGGTGGACGTCAGTCCCGTGTCTCAGCAGCTAGGCCCTGTGCGACGCTGAAATGAGGGAATGGCACTCCTCACTCTTAGCAGCGCTCCTCATCGCTAGGGGATGTGGTGTCGCACACACCACAGGAGCATGATGAGCGGACCACAGGAAAAAAGCGGTTAATTCCGCTCAGGCCTGGGGCTGATCAGGCCTGGACTGGGGAGGGCACCTGTGCTGGCACTGGAGGCCTGTGGGTGCTCGGAGGTGAGGAAGGGGAAAGTCACTGAGGAGCACCGTAAGGCTTCCTGGAGAGCGGCAGGTGACCGATGAGACTTCAGAGATGGGAGAGAGCGATGGCAGAGTGATGGGGGGGGGGCAGCGGATCTGGAGGGGCTGGAAGGCAAGGGAGGAGTCGGAAAGCTTCTGAGAAAGAAAATGAAACAACCAGGACGACCCTCCAGACAGATGACGTCACCAGGGAGGAGGTGAGAGAGAGAGTGGGGGGGAGGGAAGCAGCCCAGTGCAGAGAGTGGGGATGGTGAACAGGCGAGGAGCTTAGAGACTCGCTTATATCGGTACAGCGATGCCTGAGAGGCGCATCACCCCGCATTCCCGTCTACCCTTCCTCCTGCATAGGGCTGTGGGTGAGGAACGGAAGGACGCGTCTGAAGTTCCTCTGAAGTTTCAAGTCTGGATGATTAAACAGACGTTGACATCACTCACTGAGAGCGTCAACGGGGAAGTCAAGGGCTTTTTTTGTTTGTTAGTTTGCTTTTTTATGGATTGAGTTCTGAGCATTCTCAAAGTGGGACAGTGGGAAGAGGCCAGGGGCCTGGAGCCCAGAAGAGTGGGTTGGGAATCTTTTCGGGTGTAGGAGACTGAGGAAGCCATGAAGGCGGACAATCACCCTTCAGCTAATTGGGGATGGGAGGGTGACTCATACCAAGTCACCAGAAACCAGCAAGTAGGCAACAAGATGTCCAAACGGCCAGGAATGTGTCTGAAATAGTCAAGGACAGGAAGGAAAGAGGAATGACAGCTGAAAATGCTAAGAAACAAATCAAACACAAAAACATTCCTCCTGCAGGGAGGGGTCTGGAGAGAAGAGAGGGCCGGAGGCGGAACGGAGGAAGGACAGGGCAGCGCTGGAAGAGAGCAGGGCATCTATATGTCACAGGTAATGTCACAGCCAGGACACTCAGCCAGGGCACAGTCTCCCCAAGGTGCTTAGGGCCAGAGAAAGAGCCCCAGTGATCTGAAACCAGTTTTGACTGCTTCTGGAAGGAGGAGCCCCAATGGTAGCCTGGACGGTGATCCCCCCAACTGCCGTTTTGCCCCTTTGGATATCTCTACAGCAACAGCTCCCCAGCCCCAATGGTTTAAATAAACTATTTGGTTTTGGCACACCAGCAGGGAGTCAAAAGGATCTCAAACCTAAACTCGGACTCTTGGCTTGCCTTTATGGTATACACCCAGGCCCAGTCTCCAGCTGAGGGATCAGGGCTTGGTCTATGCTTCTGGGGATCCTGTCTTTGGAGAAACTGAAGAAGAGAAAAAAAACGTTCAGAGAGCGGGGAAGGAAGGAGAGCCAGGTGGCCTGGGCACAAGGCAAGGCAGCTTCCAGAAGCACAGAATGTACCCCCATCAGACTGGTGAGCTGCATCCAGAGGAAATCGTCCTCCTTGCTCACGTGGCTCAGGGAGGCCATCTGCAGGAACAATCCATACCTCAACTGATGCAACCAACATGGCTTCTCTGGAGTGCTCAGGAGGATTAAAGAGATCAGTCACTAACCGTCATCATCCCCTGACTCGAGTCGGGCATCAGAGTCCATCTATAATCATCATACACCCCCATGAGCTAAGTCCTGCTATTGCCTGCATCTTATAATGTAAGAAATAAGACACTGGGAAGTCCCAGGAGAAGTCCCTTACCTTGTCCAATCTCATGCTGTAAGGCAGTAACTAGCCAGCGATGAAACTGCTTCCTAACTCCAACTTCAGTCTCCAGGATGAAGTTCCAAGCCCAGGCCCCTCACCTGTGGCCAGACAGACTAGGCTAGGAACTGACCACTGCAGCAACTGAATTCACATTGCAATGGTACCACGCAAAGTTCATTCCTCACCCGCAGTACCCGTCTAGCTCAGGCAGCAAGTCTGGCCCCTGCGGTGACAGGGTGGAGGGCTACCAGGTGAGGTGGGGAGGGAGGGGAGGCTGAGAAGGAACTGCACTGTCCGACATGGTGCACACCAGTCTTTTCATTTGCCAGGCTATGGCTCTGGGGAAGCGAAACTTGACCTTTTGTCTGCAGGGTACAAATGAAACATTGCCTACCACCCCAATCACTGTCCACAGATGCTCACTAAGTGCTGGCTGAGTACAATAACCAGTGACCAGATGGAGTGAACTGGGTCTCGCCCAGCTCCACTTACAAGCTTTTCGAGAGTTGCAAGCGTAAGCACTATCCATCGGCCCGAAGCCCCGAGAGCTCTGAGCTGCCCATTCTGCATGTCTGGCTTTTCTTTGTGAGTTCTGCCTGTTGCCAAGAGACCACAAAGGGTTCTAGTTACAGGATCCAAGGCATTCCTGCAAAGTGTAACGACTATATTCCCACACAGCCATCTACCTACCTCAGACCACCCTTTTATGGTGGCTTTTCATTTTTAGCCTTCTTGTGCTTTCTTGCTTAGTTCCTCCATATGGTTGTGTGAGGCACACACAGAAATATGGCAAACCTGTATGATGGGAAATTCTCTAAACCATTTGTAAGTGTACATTTCAGTGCTACCAACTGTACCTCCAGGATATTCATGTCACAAACACCTACTTCCCAAACATTTCACACCTGAATCAAAACGGTGCCCGTTGCAGTTCAGTTCTCACATACTTTATGCACGTATTTTTATCTTCACATCAAAGGGTTAAGCACTTAGCCCACAACTGCACAGACATGAGCGACTTGGGCAGATGCCCCGGCCAGCGGGGTCTTCAACAGGGACCTGAAGGGAGGGCTGGAGAATGAGAGGGACAAGAGACACAAAGAGCTTGATCTGTTTGGGAGGCAACTAGGCAGTGGGACTGAGTCCTGTGCTCATTGCATGAGTTGGTTGTTTGAAACCTGGAGCTTATTCAGGGACGCTTGGCTCAGTCTGGGAGGAGGGGACTGAACCTGCCTGGACTGAGTCTACCAGGTTGATCTCAGTCCTCGGGAGAGGCTTTGCCCTGGAGGAGGTGGGAATGGGGGGTGTGCTGGGGGTAAGGGGAGGGGTGGGAGGGGGAGAACACGGGAACCCATGCTGATATGTAGAACTTAATGATATTGTAAAATAAAATAAAAGGAGAAAAAGAGAGAGACACACACAAAGAATGAGAGCAAGACAGGACATCTGATCAAGCTCCAAAATTTTATTTTCCTCTTAAGGCATATATAGGCGGGGGGCAAAGGGGGGGTACAAGCAGGCAGGGGACTTTAATCATAGGTTGTTCAGCCAGCAGGGAATGTTGCTCTGGGGGTTATCTATTCTCTTGCCTAACTGCCTAATTGCCTAACTGCAGCTCGGTCACCTGATTTCTGAGAAGAGGTTCTGGTGCTATAGAGACTTAAGCAAGGCCTAGATCTAGAAAAAGAGGAGAGGAGCTCAAATATGGCAGCATTTGTGTCAAGGGTCACTTAGGCTTATGGCTCCCGTCAGGCAGGGAGGGCTGGAGAGACGGCTCAGGGCTTCAGAACATGTACTGCTTTTACAGAGGAACCAAGCATTCAAGTTGAGCAGCTCACAAACCCCTGTGAGATCAGCTCCAGGGACCCATTGTCTCTGGCCTCCGTGGGTACCTGCATTCATGTGCACATACCTCCCCCCCCCATATACATATAGTTAAAAGTAAAATAAATCTTAAAAAAAAAAAAAAAGGAATGTGTGACAGGCAGGTTTTGTGACTTTGGAACCCATGGCTCTCTTGCTATCTGGGTCCTTTGTATAAGAGCTTTATTTAGGATACAACACACCACCAGAGTAAATAGAGAAGAGAAGCCACATGAGTATCTTGATGGACGCAGAAATGGCATTAGATAAAATTCAACATCTTCTCATCACTAAAATGTGAACAAATTAGATACAGGAAGAAAACACTTCACCAGTGCAGTGACCCATGCTTGTGATCCCAACACTAGGGATGCTGAGGTAGGAGGATGCTGAGGTTGAGGCCAGCTTGGTCTACATAGCAAGTTTCAGGCCAACCTGAGCTACCTAGTGACATCTTATCTCAAAAACAAGCAAACAAACAAAAAAGACAGGATAGACCTGACATAATGGAAGCCACGTGTGCCACGCCAGCAGCTAACACACTGAACCAGGAAGGACTGAAATCCCGCTAAGGCCTGGAGAGTGCAAAGACTCTCAATTCCACCTCTCTTATTAAACAGTGTTCTACAAGTCCCAGCCAGGGCAAGCAGGTAAAAGAAAGAAAGGAGATCGAATCTGGAAAAGGGAAAGTTGCCTCTCTGAAGATTTCATGCTGTAGGGGTCCCCTGCAACCCCCGTGTCCAGCAGAGTAATGGTCCATACAAGGCAAGACAGAAATCCCATTCAACATGATGACAATTATCACAATAAAGCTTAAGGTATGACTACATGGAAACTCTTCTGCAGAGTACATGTGACCTCCTCTGTGAGAATGGGTTCTGTAGCATAAGGGCTAGGTGAGGATCTGGTGTGCTCTAGGTCATCATAGAGATCACCAAGCTACAAAGTTCATGTGACATCTCCCCTAGGGATGGGTTCTAGTGACTGAGAAACAGCGCTCAGGATAAAGGTCTAGAGAGGAAGAGGCTGGGATAAACAGTAGTCATTATGAAGTAAAAACTTTGAGATGCCTGCCAGTCATGGCCACCTATCCTTTCTGTGACAGACCACTGGAAAAGCAGACACAGCAGATGGCCCAGAGAGTGAGAGCTGGCCTGCTTACCATTTGGATGAACCTTTGAATAGTGTGTTCTGCAGAAATAAAACACAGCTCAAAGAGGACACGAGATAGCTTATTCTTGAGGCAAATATGGATGCATGATCATGGCCCTGGGACATAATCTCAGGCTGCCTCAAATAACCTGTTTCACTATAGAAAGTCTCACAAAGTTTTTATAGTCATAGAATGAAAGAAAAATCATAACCCAAGGCACCTTTCTTTCTCTCTTTCTTTTTTCATTTTATAAGACAGGCTTTCTCTATATAGCCCTGGCTGTCCTGGAACTCACTATGTAGACCAGGCTGGCCTTGAACTCACAGAGATCTACCTGAGTGCTGGAATTAAAGATATGCTCCACCACACCCGACCTGAGACACCTTTCAACGTATCACTAGAAACATTGGGGATTCAGGTATGGTAGCTGAATAAAAATGCCCCCCATAAATCTATGAGGAGTGGCACTATTATGAGGTGTGGCCTTGTTGGAGTGGGTGTGACTTCGTTGGAGGAAGTGTGTCACTAGGGGGTGGGCTTTGAGGTCTCAGAAGCTCAAACTAGGCCTAGTGACTCACTGTCTCTTCCTGCTGCCTGCTAATCCAGATGAGGAGCTCTCGGTTCCTCCACTACCACACGCCAAGAATTCTAGTTTTGCGTTACTCATAGGACTATGCAGAATCATGACAACAAATACAGATTATAGAGGGTTGAGAAAAGACTCAATGGGAATGTCCTGATGAACGTCAAGCTGGTATACACAGATCACATCAGGTAAGGAAGCTCTAGGGGCAAAGTTGATGCTACTGAGAGGGTTGTTTGAATGCGTCCCCCACAAAAATCTGGATGCTTCCCAAGTGATAGGATGAAGAGGTGGGCCTTTAGGAGGTGTTTAGCCTGGGAGCCTCCTCCTTCATGGCTCCCTGTGGCATCCAGCCAGCTTGCTCTTCTGCCTTCCACTCTGTGAGGGTGCAGCTAGCAAGGCCTTGTCAGTTCCTGTTGGCGGCATGGTCTTGGACTGCCTCTCCTCTGGGCGGTGATGGGTAAATTTCTGCTCTGTGTAAATTACTCAGTGCATAGTAGTTTTTATAAACCACAAAGCGAACTAAGATAAGAATCAATGTTAAGAACAGTCTACCAAGAAGGTGCAGTAATTACAAACCTGTATAAACTTTCAACCTTTGTCTTAATCACTCCATGCTACTATGACAAAATACTTTATACTGGGGAATTGTTATTTCTCATAGTCCCGGAGTCTGCGAAGTCCAAGACGACGGATGACACCAACAGGTTTGCTGTGTGGCCAGTGTTGTTGCTTATGGGAGGTATCTTCTGGTGTTCTCAATGGAAGAAAGGCAGATCAGAGCACTGGGTCCTCACAGGCCAGGGGACACAGAAGGGCAGAGGGTACCAGTGCCTCCTCAGCCTTTCTCACAGTACCACTGATGCAAACGTGAGGTCAGCCCTGCTGACTCCTGATTCCCTGAAGATCCTCTCAACACCATGATCCTGGATTTCAAGTCCCAACTTGTGTGGTTGGGAGAGACACACGTCAGTCATGGAAGAAATCCTACAGTATCTCTGTATTCTGAACACACTTAAAATTTATTTTCTTCTAATAATTCTGAAACTTCATCTATTAAGTTAAGGTTTTTACATATTGAGTGCTCAGACTTTTGAATGATAAGAGGCAGTGAATGAGTTTTTTTTTTTTAATCATTAATACTGTTCATTGAAAAGTCACCTATGGTACTGTAATGCCACCTAAACGGTATACTCTACAGTCAGACGTCTGCTATCCCTAAGATGTGTTGTAGGATCTATGCTGATCCACTTTTGTATTTGTATGTAACCCACACCAGCCTTCCTTAATGAATGAAAATTTGTTCATTGATTAACTGATAAGGACCAAGATGAAGAGTATGTTTTAAGCACTTATTGTAGCTGGTGTTTTCTCCAGACCCGTCCAGGCCAGCAGCCACTCAGACTTAAATGAACACACAGACACTTATATTGTTTAAACTGTTTGGCCTAATGGCTCAGGCTTCTTGCTATCCAGTTCTTATATCTTAAATTAACCCATTTTTATTAATCTATAAGTTGCTACGTGGCTTGTGGCTTACCAGAACTTTTACATCTTGCTTCCTCTGTGTCTGGCTGGTGACTTATGACTCAGCCTTCCTGTTCCCAGAATTCTCCTCTTTCTTTGTCTCGCCTATACTTCCTGCCTGGCTACTGGCCAATCAGCGTTTTATTTATCCACAGCAACTTATTGTATTTACTGAACAGTTATAAATCACATTGAGGCCTATGAAATATATTCAGGCTGACTTCAGGAGCACGTTCATTTTGAGTCCAGAAGACCTTATCTCAGAGAAAGAGATAATACTCAGAAATAATGTATGTGAAAAGCACATAGTAGCCAGGCTTATCTGAGAAAATTTGCATATAAAAATATTGATAGTGACAGATTACATAACCCCAGGGAATAAAATTGTAATGCAAATCTATGCTGATATAAACAAATGCGTTGACACATTCATGACAGAATGCCAGCCATCAAATGTAAATTGCATGGTGCAATTATACAGTAACTATTTGACAAGCATTACATCAATACTTAATTCAAGTGATGTTGTCAATGAAGCCAGACATGGTGGTGTACATCTATTATCCTGGCTCGTGGGAGAATTTAGTAGAAAGATGGGGGATTTGGTACCAGCCTAGGCTAAACAGTGCATTCTAGGCCAGCTTGAGTTACAACATGAGATCCTGTCTCAAAAAGCAAAGAGATAAACAACCCATAACAATAACAAAAGAATTGTCTATGGATGCTAAGATGTGTATAAAAAAGATGATTCAGTACTTGCCTTCATGCCTAAAGAGCTGGGTTCAATTCCCCACAGCCCATATTGTTATTTATGTAACTCACATGGGAGAAGGAAAGAGGTGACTCCTACAACTTGTTCTCTGATCTCCACATGAATGCTGTGATGTACTGCCCCATACATAAATAAATGTAAAGAACCAGGATCTTTCCAGTCTCAAGACATCTCTGCATAGCACACTAATCACAAAGAGAAGAACGGTAACAGTAGAGTGGAAGAGCCTGGAGAACACTGGTTTAGCCTAGGGATAGAGATTGGTATCCCAGCAACACAAGAGACCAGTGTACCGGACCTGTGTACAGCATCACTTTCTGGCAATTCACCGAAGACACAAAATTTGAATCTAATCATGAGGAGACATCAGATAAACCTGAACTGGAGGACATCTTCCAAAATAATTGGCCCATGGTCCATAAAACATCAAGGCCCAAAGGACTAGGAAAGTGTCTCAGACTGAAGGAGATTGAAGAGAAGTGATAAACGCAATGTGTGATTCTGGCTTAGGCCCTAAAATGGCATTCTTACACTGCTTGGAGGATGTCATTAAGATAACTGACATATGGTGGATGATATCTGTCTTTAGATTAGGTATAGTTCTCACTATCAACCTCCTGAATTTGACAGTTGCGTGGTAGTTATGTAAGAGACTGTCTTTCTTGGGAATCCTACAGTGCCAGCTGGGAGGAAAGGGCATCCTGTCTGGACTCACCCTCTCATACACAAAAGCCAGTGTGGCAGGGGTTGGTGTTTGCGGAATCTGAGTGAAGAATTTCCATGAAATTCCTGATAGAGTTCTTTAAAAAAATTATGTGTGGGACATACGTGTGCATGCCTTCATGATTGTGTGCGTGCGTGCGTGCGTGCGTGCGTGCGTGTGTGCGTGTGTGTGTGTGTGTGTGTGTGTGTGTGTGTGTGTGTGTGTGTAGAGGTCAAAGGACAACTTTACTGGAGTCGGTTCTCTCCTTCAGCCTTGTGGGTCATAGGAATCAAACTCGGGTCATTAGGCTTGGTGGCAAATGCCCTTACCTACAGAGCCATCTCTAGCTCATGCTGTTATGCTTTTTTTAAATTTATTCCTATATTTTTATTATTATTTTGTGTTTATAAGTGTCTACATATATATCTGTATATTTGTCCACATATATATCTGTATACCATGTACATGCCTGATGTCTGTGGAGGCCAGACAAGAGGGTCAGATCCCCTGGAATTAGAGTTACAATAGTTCTGAGCTACCATGTGGGTTCTGGGAATTGAACCCGAGTCCTCTGCAAGAGCAGCAGCTAGTGCTCCTAACCACTGAGCCATCTCTCCAGCCCTGCTGGTACCCAGTTCTTAAAACTGTTACTCAGTGTGAAATCATTTTAAAGTAAAAAGTTATCAAAAGTAGTGCATTTGCTTTACTACTAAGAAACTGATTTTTTAAATGTGGATTTTAAAGCAGGCGCCTTTAATCCCAGTACTCGGGAGGCAGAGGCAGGCGGATCTCTGTGAGTTCTACAACAACCAGGCTACACTGAAAAACCCTGTCTTGAAAAACCAAAAAATAAAATAAAATAAAATGTGGGTTTTTACTTATATTTAAATTTAAAATACAGTTATTGATTGTGTGTATCTTTGGTTTCTGTTATGTGGTAGAATCCAGGGACATGGAAGTAAACCAGAAAAGCCAAACCTCGCCACATGAAATTACACTTGATGAAGGAGATGAGACAATAATTACAGAACAGTGCCACAATTCTCCAGAAATGGCCTCCCTGCTTCTTTCTTAAGGTGACTCCCGTCCCCACAGTGCACCCCACAACCACAGGAAGCCCCCTAGAGTCCACCCAACTGGTTCACTCATTGGCTATTTCTTCTGAGCAGTGGGAAACGGCGGCTGTGGCGGCGGCAGTGACGGTGGTTTATTTTTGTTGTCGTTTGTCTGTTTTTTTGATAGCTAAAGCATTTTCCATCTTGAAAAGCAATAAAGCTCACTGCAGAAGCCCAGTACATTTTCAAACAGTACATTTTCAGACCTCTTGCTCATTACAGAGATATGCATCTAAGGAACTTTGGGCCGAGTTCTGGGGCAGCTCTTTTGAAATTCGAACAAAAAGGAACTTGTGTCTGAGCTCATGAGGGCAGGTCTGGAAGCTCCATTAATTTTAATAATAATTTCCAATTAATCCATTAGTCATTTCCTGATTTTCTGAAACAATTTGGTTCCAAAGCGGCCACCCTTAACATTGGGTGAACTCAGAATGCTGTGACTGATTCTCTGAACTCAGCTTTAGCCATTTGTGCAAAGGCAAACAGAAGCCTGGCCTTTTTTTTTGCATCATTCCCAACAACCGTCTTTTGTGGTCTTTGGAATGAGGAGGCCCAGGGCTCCCAGGGGATATTAAGCATCTAGTGATACATGGAATCACACCAGGTGCTTCTCCTGGCTGAGGCCCAACACCTGATAACACCAAGGACGCCAGTAAAGCCACAGTGGGAACAAATCCTAATTCTCCAGCTGAGCCTGTTCGTGTAACCACAACTCCTATGTGAGGGGTGGCGGTGGAGTTGGGGAAGATAAGTTGTGATGTGGGATGGGGTAGGGAGAGTGTTCTGGAACTTGCTTTCTTGCCCTCCTGGCCCCTGTCAACTTGTGACCATATCACCAGGGGCCCCTCCCTCACGGCTGGGAGGCCTCACTCCTTAGGGCACCACCTGCCTGCTTGGGCTTGCCAAGGCTCTGGCACCTTCCAGCTTCAACTGCCATCACGCAGAGTTTTCAGCTGTGAAATAAGGTGACCATCCATTTTTTAGTAAGTAAGGAAATACCTCAACCCATGGCTAATAAACTGGTCTCCAGTCTGTAAAAGGATTTCTCAGAAAGTCTGTCTGTAAACTGAGCTTTCCTGATAAGCAGGAGCAGATTTAACATGAAGCCAACAATGTCGACTACAAAGTGCTTCACTTGCAGAGATCCCTTAAGGCCGTGGGACCAAACCGCGTCACAGTGTGCTTACAAGCCATATGTGCGCTCTCTCTCTTTCTCTGTAGCATGAATCTTAAAAGTTCTTATTAGTAAAAACAAACCTGGAGTTGGGTATTGGGGTAAATGCTGGAAGGTCAGAGAAGCAAAACAAGCCACAGCCACCTCACCTTGCCAATTCCTCAGCTGATCCTGTTTCCTCAGACTGGAAGCTTCTGAGTCCTCATCCGAATGGATCTCAGCTGAACTGTGCTGCTCAAAAACCTAAAAGCTTAACCAGCTCTAGTTCCTCATCCTCACGCCTTAAATACTTTTCTGCTTCCTGCCATCACTTCCTGGGATTAAAGGCATGAGTCACCATGCCTGGCTGTTTCCAGTGTGGCTTTGAACTCACAGAGTCCAGGCAGATCTCTGCCTCTGGAATGCTAGGATTAAAGGCGTGTGTGCCACCATTTTCTGGCCTCTATATCTACTGGCTGTTTTGTTCTCTGATCCCAGATAAGTTTATTAGGGTGCACAATATTTTGGGGAACACAATATCACCACATTTCTCTTTCTCTCAAAAGTATGGTATTTTAACTACCATTGATTATGGCTGTTATCTCTCTTGTGGAAGCTTTTCTCCATACTACCTTTCCCTTGTGCCCATAGTTGTGGGGTCTCTGAGACCAATTAAAAATTTTATTTTGATTATTTATTAATGTGTGTGTGCCAGAGGAGTGTTGGATCCCTGGAGCTGGAATTATAGGCAGCCGTGAACAATGATGTGGGTGCTGGGAACTGAAACAGTAGCCAGCACTCTTGGATGTGAGGCCTCCAGCCCCTCAGAGCAATCCTAAGACTCCAGTAAGGGGGCATGAGTTGCTGGAGCCATTCATTTGGGTTTAGGGTGATTCCATGTGGCTCAAATGAACTCCGCTGGGTGGTTTGCTATGTGAGATCCTCTGGTGCAGCAGTGCCCCGAGCTTCGAGTACATAGTGAGCTCTTCAAACTCAAGACAGAAAGTGACAGGTATATGGTGATGAAGGAAAACATGTTATAAGAAGTCTTTGCTGGGGGACAAAAATGAGCCTTGGCTGGACCTTGACCCTGGATAAAAGGAAAGGTCCTTCCAGGAAAGTCGAAGTTTCATCACAAAGAAAAGCAGCCCTTACCTTCTCTCTCTCTCTCTCTCTCTCTCTCTCTCTCTCTCTCTCTCTCTCTCTCTCTGGGTCTAGAAATTTCTGTCTGTTCAAGGAAGCCAGACAGCTGCTTCATTTCCCCTTACTTGAAGGAGCTGGAATCTGCCATTTCACAGGAGACCCATCTCTGAAAAACTAAGATTTGGTAATGAAGTATTTAAATGTTTTGAGAGATGACAGTATTTAAAAAGAAAGAGTAGAATCTTCTATAAAACAGGTACTTGTTTCCAGATTATTCTTTTATGAATTCCAGGGTTATAGGTAATAGTTCATTTATTTGGGTCTTTTCTTCATGCCAGCTCCTGGGTAAAGGGTATCTGGTGAGTATTATTTAATCTTCACATTAACCCAGTGAGGGAGTCACTATGATTTTCTGGTGTGGTGACAAACTAGTCATTGTTTTGAGGGGTTTGATAACCTGCCAAGACCCACCTGCTCTGAAGTAATAGAGCAGTCTTGGAGAGTTATAGTCTTAACTATGCAAAGGGCTGTATCTGTAGTCCCAGCCCTTGAGAAGGGAGAGGCTAACCGAGACCGGAATTCAGTACTAGCCTGAGCAACACAGTGAGACCTCATTGCAAAATATGAAAGAGGGCTGGGCATGTGTATCAGTGAGAGGCCATTTGCTTAAAATGGGCAAAACTCTAAGTTTGATCTCTTGCACCGGAACATAGAATAGTGAAAGAAAGAAAGACAGGTGAACCAGGAGGTGGTGGTGCACGCCTTTAATCCCAGCACTCGAGAGGCAGAGGCAGGAAGATCTCTGTGAGTTCAAGACCAGCCTGGTCTACAGAGTGAGTTCCAGGACAGGGCTACACAGAGAAACTTGTCTTGCAAAACCAAAAATAAATAAGGATGATAGAAGTATTTCATAGAATAATTTTAGTTTACATAGGAAGTAGTAAGAATTGGATAGTCACCATTTCATAGTCTATGTGAAACACTCTGTGTAGTCATTAATACATAGTGATATCACAAAAGTGAGACAAATACCACCAGACTCTTGGTGGAGTAAACACCATCTCCTTCATTCTTTCCAAAAGTTAAAAAAATCAAATAAATAAATAATAAGTGATCGATTAGGCCTGTTTCCCATCAAACATCTTTATTAGATACAGAAACTGCAAAAGAGAGAAGATGGTAGCATGGTGGGAATTCCAGCAGCAAACTCCAGGCTGTGGACAGGCCACAGGAAAAGCCACCTGGTTTCTTTAACAAGTTAAGGCCAAGGAATTTTAAAAGGGGGAGGGGCTAAAAAGGAGAACCCATGAAAGACAACTTCAGAGAAATAATGTTTAATGAATGGGTTCCAATTCTAACAAGCTTTCAAAACTATTTTAGGACTGAAGGCAAACCCACAGCAATTACTGAATGATATTTGATAAAAATTAGGATGTTTATTTTTCACATAGGTTAATGCTATTGTTGGGGTTTCTCTCTTTCTCTCTTTCTTTCTCTCTTTCTTCCTTCCTTCCTTCCTTCCTTCCTTCCTTCCTTTCTTTCTCTTTCTTTCTTTCTTTCTTTCTTTCTTAAAGATTTGTTTACTATATATACAGTGTTCTGCCAGCATGTGTGCCTGCTTGCCAGAAGAGGGCACCAGATCTCATTACAGATGGTTGTGAGCCACCATGTTGTTGCTGGGAATTTAGGACCTCTGGAAGAGCAGCCAGTGCTCTTAACCTCTGAGCCATCTCTCTAGCCTATGGTTTTTATCCTTTATATTTTAGGCATACATATTAAAATATTTATAGAGAAAATATGTTGTCTGGGATCTGTTCTAAAGTAATTCAGTAAGGGAGGGGATAGCAAGGAATGCAGATGAAAAAATCATCCTTGCATTGATGGTTTTGAAGCAGAATGATGAGTTGATGGCAGTTTAGTATATTAAATGATGGCCTTTTGTATATGTTTGAAGATCTTCATAAATACAAAAAAAAATTGAAGATTCCAAAAATATCTATGGTCTTACTTTATTAAATATATTTCTACCACCCAAGGTTAATCAATTTTCTCCCAGTATCAAAAAGCAAATGTTTTCAATATTAAGCCACATATTCAAATTATTCTTCCATATTGTATCAATCTTCTTCCCTTTCCCTTTGTAGAGTGTGATTAGTCTTCCAGTTACAATGTCACCTGCTTTCTCTACTGATGAGCCAGTGTGATAGACAGCCTCCCAAACAGACAGACTCTCACCTCCTGCTCTTGGAATGTGCAGCAGCAGCAGGTTGGTGATGAGGCCAATGGAGCAGAGCTCTAGGGACTTCATTCAGTATTTTGTTCCTTCTGTGGTGGTTTGAACAAGAATAGCCTTCCTAAGCTAATATATTTGAATGCTTGATCATCAGGGAGCAGCACTGCTTGGGAGAGATTAGGAAGCATGGCCTTGCTGGAGGACTTGTGTCACTGGGGGGTGACCTTAGGGGTTTCAAAAGCCCAAGCAAGGCCCAGTGTCTCTCCCGCTGCCTGCAGATCTGGAAGTAACTCTCAGATACTGCTCCAGCACCATGTCTGCCTGCATGCCATCATGCTCCCTGCCATGACAACAATGGACTAAACTTCTAAAACCATAAGCAAGCCGCAGCCGAATGTTTTCCGTTATAAGAGTTGCTGTGACTGGGGACAAAGGGGGAGTAGCGCACGCCTTTAATCCCAGCACATGAGAGGCAGAGGCAGGTGGATCTCTGTGAGTTCCAGGCCATCTGGTCTACGGAGTGAGTTCCAGGACAGCCAGGGCTACCCAATGAAAGCCTGTCTCAAAAAACCACCACTAACAAAAAAGTTGCTGTGCTCACAGTGTCTCTGCACAGTAACAGAACACCGACCACAAACACCTTCTCACACAAAATCTTTTCTAGTTTTCTTCTCCAACTGTAAATTTATGAGGGAAATTAATGCATAAACCTTGAGTGTACTTTTCACTTTCAGATGATTTCATGTTTCGTTTTTTTATGTCACCCAGGTGTTTGAGGCTTGCTTTGCTTTTCCCAAACAGAACTTTCCAGTAGTAGTAAAAGGTATTTCAAATGATAGTAGGTTTAACATGAAGCAGATTTAAAAGGAAGGCAAGTCTGATATATGCTACCCACATGGAAGAACTGTGAAGAAGGCAGACATAAAACAACCACCAATTTAGATGAGCTTTCTAGTCAGTTCACGGAGACAAATAGGATAGTGTTACCAGGGTGAGGAAATGTGGAGGTTCTTTAATAAATAATTTCAGTTCAGAATGATGAAAAAATTCTGGAGTGTTGTAGAATATTATTTTAATTAGGCAAAGAGGTGTTACATTTGTTTGTGCTGTAGAATATTACTTTAACTGTGTACAGGTGTGTTACTTTTATTTCTGCTGCAGTTGTTTAATTATGTAAAGATGTGTTGCAGTTTCATCTTGCCTGCCTAAGGTACCTGATTAGTCTAATAAAGAGCTGAGCAGCCAATAGCTAGGCAGGAGAAAGAATAGGCAGGGCTGCCAGGCAGAGAGAGTAAGTAGGAGGAGAAATCTAGGCCCAGTAGAAGAGAGGAATGAGAGAGAAGGAGAGAATGAGGGACACATCAGAGGCCAGAAGCCAGCAGATGCCAGCCAGCCATGGAGAAGCCATGAAAGTAAGACATACAGAAGTAAGACAGGTAATGAGCCCCAAAGCAAAAGATAGACAAAGAGAAACAGGTTAATTTAAGTTCAGAAGAGGTAACCAGACCAGGCAGTGGTGGGCCATGCCGAGCCAGGAGGATTTCTGTGAGTTCCAGGCCAACCTGGTCCACAGAGCGAGATCCAGAACGACACAGGGAAACCCTGCCTCGAAAAACAAAAAACAAAACAAAACAAAAAAGAGGTAACCAGAAATCTGCCTAAGCTAGGCTGAGCATTCAAACTTGTAATATGTCTTCTATGTCGTGATTTGGGAGCTGGTTCGTGCCCCCAAAGAAAAAGCCTGGTACACTGGGGGATGTCAGAGATGTAACTCAGCTGGCATGTTGTGGGCTGGGCATGTGTGTGGCCCAGAGTCAAATAGGCACACAAAATATTGATGAAGGTGTCTCAGTGTTGTGCTCCCTCATTTTTGTTGTTATTTACTGTCAACCCATATGAGATGTATATTCTCCCAGACCCTCTGCAAAAGACATCCTCCAAGCATTGCAGCATGCCTCATGTAATAAGGTCCACAGCAGATAAGCAGTTTGTTCAAGCTTCCACCAAATCAGATTCCACACATCTGACTCTAGAACTCAGACAAGACTCCATTCTACCTCCAAAGCTGATGAAAATGCACACACAATAGAATGCTAAAAATGAATAAACAAAGCCTCTGGGAAGGAGCTAACAGCTGAGACTGGAACCTGGGAGAGAATAGTTATTGCATCAAGCATTACTTTAGAGCCAAGCCTCCCAATAGCCAAGGCAAAATGGAAAATATGATGCATTGCATGGTGTTTGATTTTTAAAAACAAACTTTACAAGCTTGTGTTGTCTACCCAAGGGAGGCCTTACCCCCTGTGAGGAGGGGATGAGGGTGTAGCATGAATCTTAGAGAGTCTTGTTAATCAAATCAAACCTTGGAACAGGTATTGGGGTGAATGCTGGAAGATCAGAGAAGCAGAACAAGCCACAGCTTCCTCATCTCACCAGTTCCTCAGCTGGTCCTGTTTCCTCAGACTAGAAGCCTCTGAGTCAAGAATGAATCTCTGCTGAACTGCTGCTAGAAGCCTGAAAGCTTAACCAGCCAAATGCTTCTAGTTTCTGGTCCTCACGCCTTATATACTTTTTTGCCATCACTCCCTGGGATTAAAAACTTCAGGGTTTAAAGGCATGTGTCACCATGCCTGGCTGTTTCCAATTGCCGAACCACAGAGCTCCATGCCTCCAGAAGGCTAGGATTAAAGGTGTGAATGCCACCATTTTCTGGCCTCTATATCTAGTGGCTGTTCCATTCTCTGACCCCAGATAAGTTTATTAAGGTGCACAATATTTTGGGGAACATAATACCACCACATTGGGGTGGGATGGGGGGCAGTGAGGGGGAGAGGAAGAAGGGGAGGGAGGGGGAATAGAATTGTTATGTAAAATGAAAAAAATTAATAAAAAAGAGCTAAAATCCCAAAAGTTAAAAAAAAAGCACGCCTTTAATCCCACTTGGAGCAAGCCAGCGATCTTGGTGGGCCACTGGCTACCAAGTGAGCTCAGGAAAGGCCAAAGCTACACAGAAAACCTGTCTCGAAAACCAAACCCCCCCTTCTTCCTCCCCCAGAACCAGGCATGGGCCAGATCATTTACTCAGCAGCAAACCAAACACTTCTCAGCCCTTCAAAAGACACACTTGAGAGTCTAATGTTCCCATGCCATAGGCAGGTAATGAATTGTGTGTATGTGTGTGTGTGTGTTTCTGTTTCCTTCTTTCCTTCCTTCTTCTTCCTTCCTTCCTTCCTTCCTTCCTTCCTTCCTTCCTTCCTTCCTTCCTTCCTCCTGCCTGCTTCCTTCCTTCCTTCCTTCTTTCCATCTCTCTTTCTAATTTGGAAAAAATGACATTGTTCCTGATACCAAATTCTAATCTCAATTATGGATGTGTTTTTTTTTATAGAAGGGACACTGGATGTCCCATGGTACAATGTCTTCATGAGCTGGGACATGTCACAGTTCACAGGGACACTTCTGGTGTCAGACCCTAGCATATACAGGCACTGATGGCTTGTAAGTATCGCAGGTCTCTTGCATAGGCATGAACTACTATTACGCTCCGTTCAGCTGCACGTAGTAGTAGCATTATCAAACGTAGGACCCCATGTTGCTCTGTACTGTCCTCTGATAGGGTCAGGAACTGTCTCTAGGCTCAAGGACTTAAGAACAAATTTAAATTATGAGATGTTTAAATTCTATCCATTGTGTCAGTATATGTTCCTGAAATCTTTGAAAAATACACAAATACTTCACTAGACTTTAGTAGCAGAAGATGTTGACATGTCATCACACAATAAGGTGACAAGAGAGAAGGACAGGATCCCTTGGCTTCCAGGGAGTTGAGCCTGAAGTTTGGAGGTCAAAGTTGTTCACAGAGATTGAGGAAAAGACTGACTGGATGAGGAGAACATCAGCTGTCACCTGCCAGCTCCTTCATGGGAAGGGTTTCTGCTGTTGGTCGTCTATAGCCTCTTTCCCACAATGGACCAGTGAATTTCCAAGAAAGAGCAACTTAATGCACACATTGCTTAGGAGCCGTCTTTATTGGTAGCACATCTGTTAACATCTCTAAAAGAGTATTCTTCCTGATGCTGATGGACTATAATGATCCTGTGTAGGTGAACAAATTCTAGCTAATGTCCGCCAGACATTAGGGGACACAATCCTGGTGTGTGATTTCACCTTGCTTTCTATTTAAAATGCTCATTTCCTTTAATCAGGGCCCTCTGCTTCAGAAGGGTTCTTCATGCAAGAAAGTCTGTTTATATTTCAAAGACTTTCAGCTATCACGAAGAGCACATTCTGAAAGCATATTTTGCTGTGATAAAAACATTTCTGAGATTAGGAAACTCAGCAAAGTACAGCAGATTGAAAATTCTTCTTTAGAGCTGCTGGAATGTTTCAGTGGGTGAGGCCCTGCCCAGTCTTTGATCCCCAGTTCCAGTACCCACAGATGCCCAGCATCCAAAGTGGAAGGAAAAAAGTGACTCCCAAAAGTCTCTCTCTCTCTCTCTCTCTCTCTCTCTCCCTCTCTCTCTCTCTGTCTCTCTCTCTCTCTCTCCTCTCTCTCTCTCTCTCTCTCACACACACACACACACACACACACACACACACACACAGAGTAATTTTTAAAAGTTATGTTTTTTTTGTTTGTTTTTTTACTGTGGAGTCAGTTGTGAGGTATAAACACTTATATATAAAAGAACTGCTTGTAAGGCCACTGGACAACTATGAAGCTACAATCCTAAGCAAGGAATGTGGCTGTCCCCACAGAGTGGGCTAATGGGTGGAGCTTGCAGGGCCTTCTGGGAATATTATCTGTTCCCCACTTCCCGGCAGGCATCTTAGAATAGCACCCGAAAAGCAAGGATATTAGCTGCAAATTTCCCCAAAGATAAGAATCCCCAGCATAGTGGGGATATGTGGGCACATGCTGAGGTTGCTGACCCCTCAGATCATTCTGATTAAATCACCCGAGCTGGAACCTGTAACCAGGTCTTTGTTGTTTATACGCTGCTTGTTTATTTTTAAATGGACCTTTAGGTCATGATCTTCAAGAAAGTTGGTGGGTGACTAAGTCACTTCTCGGGTCTGCTGTTCTGTAACCAATTCTGTGGGTGGAAGGTACTGGGTGGCCAAGGGGGAACATGAAGGAGTTATTCTGATAGTGATGCCCATCGGGTGGTGTCTGTATGAGCCGGTCTGTGACTGAGGTCTTCTTACGAGGCAATAACACGACCAGAGTTGTTTGGTGCTAATTGGGACTATGAATGACCTTCCTCTTTAAGTCTCCTGATGTATCCTGAAGAGGTGTCCCTCACAGCACCCTGCTGTCCATATTCCTCCCTAAACCTGAGACTTATCACTTTAAACACCAAGAAATGGTTTCAGAAACTCCCAACTCCACTCATCAGTCCTGATATGAAAAGGGTGGTAGCCTGAGGTCAAACCTCTGGTCCCCTTCTCTTCCTTCTGTGGGAGCCTGTGAGTCCTCTGAGACTGATCAGTCACTTCCAGAAACTGCTTGGAAGAACGAAAGGGACCAGTAATGACTAATATTCCAGCCAACCCTTAGAGAGCGTCTGAAGACAGAGGCCCAGTGTTCCTGTGAGTTTAGCACACCCCGGAAAACTAAAGGATGCTCCTGGGAGCCAGCTCAGCTTCGGCTATCCTGAATGTCTTCAGATGCATGTACTTGGCCCAAATCAGTGACTCGGGAGGGGAGGAGAGCAAAGCGATGCTTCCAGAAGACTCTGGAAGCACTGCCTTTTCTACTTTTCTTTTGCAGTGTTGGAGTTTTAACCCGTGCCTGTGCTTGCCAAGCAAGCACTGGGCTCTACATCCCCAGTTCTCACTCATTTTAAAAAGATTTTTATTTTGAGACAGAGTCTCCCTATGTTGCCCAGGCTGGCCTCAGTCTTACTCTGCAGCCCAGGCAGGCTTCAAACTTTCAGTCTGCCTGCCTCAACCTCCCAAGTCCCAGAATTAGAAGTATGTGCTCAATGCTCAGCTTACAGGAGCATCGAAAGGACCAAGCAGACACCATAACAGGCTGCTCAGTCTGCTCTCAGAGATCAGGCCTCAGTTTCAGCTTCCTGAGACTTGAGCAAGCAGTTTCTGGGAGGGCCGTGAACAAAAGACATAGTCCTTGCAGTAGCTCCCTTTCTGCATGTATTCTGACCGTACAAGGTTCAGCCAGCTGTTTACTGTCTGGGACCCCTCATCAACTTAGAGCTATGTGCATGAGTCAAGGACAGAGCCTGGGCCACTGAGTCAGCCCCCACAGTCAGTATGTGTGAGGCCAGCCATCCTCCATGACAGCTCAAGGACAGAGCCTGAGACTTGTAACCCCCAACCAGTAAATTCAAAGGCTACACACCCTCACCCAATCATATGATGCAAAGACTTGTACTGCCCTGCTTGCAGTTTTTTCCTTTAAAAACTCCTCATTCTGAGAGCTCAGGGCCATCCTCCTCCACCAGCTGCATAGTAGTGTTGGACAGGGACCAAGCTCAGGCTTGCTTGTTATCAAAAAACCCCTGTGTGTTTTGCGCCGGATATCAGCTCGAGGTGATCTTGCTCGGGAGTCTCGTGACTCAGGCACAACAGCATCTCTTTTTTTCTTAGATTTTTATTTTATATGTATTGATTGTTTGGCCTGTATGTATATTTGTGTACCTTAGGAATGCCTGGTCCCCACAGAAAGTTAGAAGAGGGAGTCAGATCCTCTGGAACTGGAGTGGTTGTGAGCCACCTTGTAGGTGTTGAGAATCAAATCCAGGTCCTCTGTAAGAGCAACAAGTGATGAGTCATCTCGTCATCCCCGCTGCTCATCTTTCAAAATAATTTTGATCAGTATGAAAGAGGTGACTCTGGCTGAAGCCATGGCGGGCAGGAAGTCAGCGACAGGCCTGTCAGGCCCCTGCCGCTACCATGATGAATGGGTATGTGGTAAAGAAATAGGAGAGAAAGAGAAACGGAGCGGTTTGTGCACTGTGGAGAGAAGCTGAACTCAAGACTTGACAGTGGTGAGGAACAGGCTAACATGGGTGGCCTGTGCTGCCCCTGGGGCCACGTCTGGGTCCATGGCTCTAATGAAGCTATGGCCTGTGTTACTACCAAAGGCCAAGCCATGGGGATGCCCTAGTCTGGACCATCACCTCAGGCTGTGCTGGTGTGTGTGTGTCATGATGTTACCCAGGGCCACATTGATCTGATTGGCCTGTGCAACCATCCAGGGCCATGGTGACTTCTGGGCCTGAGCTGCAGTTGAAGGCCATGTCTGGGTCTGTGGTGCTACTGCAGCCAGGTCAGTGTTAATGTCCCTGGCCTGTATTATCACTGGAGGCCATGGGAGAGCTGATCCAGGTGGCCTGAGCACCAGAGAGCTGGTCTCACCCCTTGCTGGCTGCTTCATTGGGAAAGCTCTGTCCCCTCACAGGAGAACTGACCCAGTGGCATGGGCATGGGAGAGCTAGCCTGGACCTTCAACAGTCCTAGGAGAACTGCCCTCCTCCTTACTGGCCTCTGCAACAGGAGAACTGGCCCCACCCCTCCCCATGTTCCACAGAGAGTTGGCCCCAATGGCATGGGTGTGGGAGAGCTGATTCTGACCCTCGCTGAAGTGGGGCTGTCTCATTGGAGGCTCAGACTGGCCAACTCAGCTACCACTCAAGCCCATATTCAGGGCTTTAAGTTGGCCCATCCCAATGGTTTTTTTTTGGGGGGGGCGGTTTCGAGACAGGGTTTCTCTGTGTAGCTTTGTGCCTTTCCTAGAACTCCCTTTGTAGACCAGGCTAGCCTCGAACTCACAGAGATCCACCTGCCTCTGCCTCCCGAGTGCTGGGATTAAAGGTGTGTGCCACTACTGCCCAGCCCAATGTATTTTTAAAGATTTATTTTACTTCAAGTTATGTACATGTCTATGTGTCTGTACATGGGTATGTGCTATGTGAATGTAGGTAACTGAAGAGGCCAGAAGAGGGCATCAGATCCCATGGAGCTTGAGTTATCGGCATTTGTGAACAGCCCCATGGTGATATGCTGGGAACCAAACTTTTATATTCTTCAAGAACAGTATGCATTAACTCATGAGCCACCTCTCCAACCTCCATATCATAAATTTTAATCTGCTGTCACCTTCCTACTCCTGCTGACTCCCTTCCTCTTCTCAACTAGTACAACTTTTACTTTCGTATCTTTGTGTGTATGTGTGTGTGTGTGTGTGTGTGTATGTGTGTGTGTCTGTATGTATGAATGAGCTTAATTATGATTGATTACAGGAATATGGGTGAGGTCTTTACTAGAGCACAGGCAGCTTACAGTGGTTACACCACTGGGAAAAAAAATGTCTCTCTCACTCCCATTAATGTCTATAGACCCTGAGAGGTGTGTGTCCTCATAAGCTCCTCCCACTCCATGATAACATTGACAGGTTCAATCCTGCAGGTCTTATGCATCATAGCTGCAATGAATTCTGTGACACATTTTATCTTAAAGAAAGAAAAGTATTTCCAAGATCTGTCCATTGAAAAGGCTGGAGGCAAACAATCAATCTGGTAGAATGGACAGACCTCATGTAATTGGTCCTCATATCTGTGGGTTCCACACCTTTGAATGCAACCAAACTTATACAGAAAACATTTAGGAAAAAAATTTCCACTGTACTAGCTATTAATCCATAAATAATTCCTGTGGCAGTTATTTTCATGGTTGTATTTGGTATTATAATTAAGGTAGAGGTGATTTAAAGTATGTGGGAGGATATAACATGCTGCAAAAATATACTCTGCTATTCTATAAAAGGAACTTGAACATCTACAGAGCTGGGTCCCTACAGGAGTCAGGCAAAAACTGGAATCAATCCATCCAATGCCAAGGTGAAATGCACTCAGATGTGATCTCCACATCCTACTTTCTGCAAGAAGGAGCCAATGGATCCTTGTGGGAGATGAGTGATTCCAAATCCCAGAAAGGAAATCTCAAGAACTGTCTCATTTTGAATATTGATAAATAAAAGATTCAAGTACTTAGCATCTTTCTTGTAGATATGCACTTTTTAATCCATAGTGAATAACAAGTTTCTTTCTTTTCTTTTTACAAATTTATTTTTATTTACGTGTATGTGTGTGAGGCAGTTGGAGTTTATGAGCACCACATGAGGGCAGGTGCCCAGGATGGCCAGAAGAGGGAGTCAGGTCCTTTACAAGTGGTTGTAAGCTGCCCAGCTTGAGTGATGGGACCTGAACTGAGGTTTTGGCAAGAACAGTGTCTCCAACCCTTGCTACAGCCTCCTCTTTTTTTTTTTTTTTTTTCCCCAAAATAAGTTTCTCTTAGATGGCGTGTCAGCTAAAATGAGTTATTTTTTTAAATATATAAACTGTCAGTAATTTGTACTTTTAATGAATCTGTACTATAATCATCAAGAGCTGTTAACAGGAGATAAGTGGTATCGCTTACTTACTGGAGGACACATACAACATCTCTGAGGCATTCTTGCCCCAAATTCCTCAAATTGAAATGTATTCAAGTCTCTAGATCTAACTGCAAATTTCTAAGTCATACTAGGGTTAAATGAAGATAAAAAAAGCAAAATGCAGACTTATGGGAAACCCTTTAGAACTCTGATCTAGTTCTTCTAATACAAAAGGAAAAGATAGAAAATGAAGGATATATGATCTGAAAATTAAAATAGACAATAATATATCAACTATATAATATATTGTTTTTATTTGACCCTTGAAGTTAAAATACAAAATATAATTATGAAACAATCAGGTAATTTGAATACAGGCTGAGCATATAAAGCTATTGAAGATAATTGCTTTTGAGGAACGTTTATATTGGGTCAGGATTTTGCTATGTAGCCCAGGCTGGCCTGGAACTTGCTGTGTAGCCGAGGTTTGCTTTGAACATTCGATTTTTCGAAAGGAGCATCAAGCCAGGCATAGTGTCACTCGGCTTTAATCCAGCACTTGGGAGGTGGAGGCAGGTAGATCCCCGAGTTCAAGGCCAGCCTGGTCTACAGGGCAAGTTCCAGGAGAGCCAGGGCTACACAGAGAGACCCTGTCTTGTGGGGGGAGGGGAGCGGGGATGGGGTGGTGTGGGAGAGGAAAGTAGGATCGATTGTTCCTTCTCTTGGAAGGCTTCACCTTGCACATTCCTGAGAAGGAGCCAAAGATGCCCCACTTCGCTCCTGCTTTTGTGGGTTGAGGTGGCAGCGTCAGAGGTGACCTTGCTCTGTCACTGATGTCATGTTGAACTCTTTCAAACCAGTGGACTAAATCAAGACTGGAGAGCCTCTTTTCCCCACACCTATCATGCGACTACACTGTTGTTTGACAGGATGAGGGGCCATAGAGGAACCTCAAATTCGGAACACAAAAAATTTCTCTCCTTGTCTTCTTTTATAACCCCACCCAGACTGTCTTTACATTTCAGTCTGAACCCAGAAGGAAGATCCTGGGCTCTGGGCCAGCATCTCCCCCTTTTCAGGACCAGCTTTTCTTCCTGTTTCTTTATAGAATCCAGAAGAGCAGAAAAACCTGGAACACATTATGCACCTTTTACAGAAATAAAATCCAAACGTGCTGTGTCAATTTCCCACGGACGCCAAATCCTCATTTTATTTTCAGAAACATGAGGGTGTTTGGCTAAATACCCACCCCACCACGACCGAGAAAATAGGGTGCACTGCGCATGTGCTATAAACCATGTTCGGTCTCCTGGGCTTCCTTGCCCTAACTTTCTAATGCCCTGCCCCACGGTGGAATTCCAGGGCCCAAATCCTAGATTGCAGGAGGTTTTCGCGTTTCCTTCTTCGCAAAGCCCTGAATTCCTGGCATGTACTAAATGGGGGGAGGGGAAATCCTTCAGGATAAGTGACTTCGAAAAAAGACTTGCACTAAAACAAGCATTTTCTGAACAGGAAGAACAACAGATCAAAGCGGAGCCCCCAGATGGTTGTGTTTGCTGAGCTGGGTGCCTTTGTTCTGCACGGTGCTTCCTGAATGTGGTGCTGTTTTCGTTCATTTGGATTTGAACCAAACTGGATTTTTGTCCTGAGAGCCAAGCCCCAGGGTGAGGAAGTTGCAGTTAGAAACAAAAATAAGAGGCAAGCATTGAGTAAAACATGAAAACTTCTTAAAAAAAATTTTTTTTTAAATGGGGTGTCACTGTGTAGCCCTGGCTGTCCTGGAACTCACTATGTAGACCAGGTTGGATTCAAACTCATTGGGATCCACCTGCCTCTGCTCGGAAGTCCTGGGATCAAAGGCGCGCATGCGATGCGCACCTGGCCGGGTGTGACTTCTCTTGATACCGACTTTCATTAAGTCCCTTGGGAGCAGCGGCTCATTTTCTTCCTTCTCTACCCGATGAAGAACCTGAATCTTAAGAAGTTTAGCAGTCATCACCTGACGGCCCGTTGACTCCCACGCCTGTACCTGTAATCACCACGAGAAACCTGTTTGTTTGTTTTTTTCTTTTTCTTTTAATTAGGAGGCTTGGTAAGGATTTATTTGCTTTAAGATTGTAAGAAATTTCTAGGGCAAATGCCGTGGCTGCCAGACATGGTATGAGAGGGAATAAACTCCCTTATGCACTTAGGCATGCTAAGCACCACGCAGCCACAGGGGAGCTGTTGTAGTTAACAGACCGGTGTCCTTGGAGCTGGACTGGGCACCGCACAGGGGCTTTGGAGGAGCACAGCCTTTGAGGTTCCAATGAGCTCCTGTCAATTTGACCCTGGCTTTTGGGGTAACCAAGCAACACAAAGGGGTGATTATCCTGCAGAGATAGCTGCTGCCTCCGTGGCTATTATAATGGTTATGAACATGTGTGAGTGCTTTAGCAAGGAGGCCACTTTTCTCAGTGTTTCCCCTGTGGCAAGAACACTGACCTGTGACCTTTTGCTTCTGAGCCTCTAAATTCAGGCGTGCCCAAGAGCTCAGTCCCTGGGCATCGTCACTACCTAATTCATCCTCAAGGTGGCGTTACAGAGGCTCAAGAAACAAATGCTATCCGATTCCGCCTCCATTCCTTCCTCTAGCTCCTGACTGCACACCCATGGTGACATGATCACTTACAACTAATCGATGCATGGAAGTTACAGGACGGGAGGCCCCCGGGATGGAACTCTTGCGTTCTTTGTCTCTCTTACTTCTTTCCCTCCTGTGCCCATTTCTTCCCATGATTGCAGGCATGGCATTTCCTCTGCTAAGTCCTCACAGTTTCTTCTCCATCCTGTAAAAGACACTACCATCCACCCAACTGACACAGTCCAAAGCTGACAAGTCACCCGTAACCCCCTTTGTCAGGGGCAATTTGCAAGTCTGGTATCAACTGTGGCATTCAACATCCATCCCTGTTGTGGTCTCCTCTCCACACATCCACCTGTCACCTTGCTTTGTGCTCTGATTATCATGTGATTTCTCTAAGTTTTTATTTTTGAGAATTTCATATGCATATTACAGTGAAATATGAACATATCTACTCCCCTTTTGCTCCCTTCAACTCCCCCCATATCCCAATGAGACAGCCCTCCCTATCCTTTCCTTCCTTCTGTTCCTCCCTCCTTCTCTCCCTCTTTCCTCCTTTCCTTATCCACTGAGTTCAGTTAGTCATATGCACATAGGTGTGGGACAGCGCTCACAGGAAATCTACCAGTGGGCATATGCTCAAACAAGAATGACTCCCCCGCAGCAACGCCCACTGCCAAAACCTTCAGTAAGGGGTGGGGCCTGGAGGTCCTTCTCTGTCTATGCTGGGATTTTGGCTGGCTTGGACTTGTGCCATGGATTCACGATTGTAATAGCCAATCATCAGATGATAGCACCCCACAGCACCTCTGCGTCCTCTGGCTCTTACGTTCTTTCTGTCTCCTCTTCCACGATATTTCCTGAGCCTTGGTGGTGGTGGAGCTAATACAGATACCTCAGTTAGGACTGAGCACCCAATCTTCTAGTCTCAGTCCTTTGAGCAGGGATGCATCTCTGCACTGACTGAGATCTACTGTACAAAGAAGCATCTCTGACCAAGGTCTCAGAGCAGCCCAGGTCTGTTGGTATACACTGTCTCCAGGTCTATTGGTGTAAGCTGTCCTAGGTCTATTGGTGTAAGCTGTCTCCGGGTCTGTTGGTGTAAGCTGTCTCCGGGTCTATTGGTATACACTGTCTCCAGGTCTGTTGGTGTAAGCTGTTTTCAGGTCTATTTGGTGTAAGCTGTCTCCGGGTCTGTTGGTGTAAGATGTCTCCAGGTCTATTGGTGTAAGCTGTCTCTGGGTCTGTTGGTGTAAGCTGTCTCCAGGTCTATTGCAGTAAGCTGTCAGCACCAGGAATCGGACAGGTCAAGTCTTGAGTTATATTTTTTTTGTTCACCCAGTACTATATTCACCAATATTTATGTTCCAGACTTCACAGGTAGAAACTGACCCCAAAGGCGATGGTAGGGAGGTGATTAGGTAATGAGGGGGGTCTATCAGGAATGGGACTAGCACTCCCAAAAAAGAAGCCCCAGAGAGCTGATTACCCTTCTACCTCTTAAAGATTTAGTGAGAAGATGGCCACCTATGAACCAGACACCAAGTCTGCCAGCACCTTGACCTCAGATTTTCTAACCTCCAGAAACATAAGAAATAACTGTCTATTGTTTCTAAGCACCCAGGATATGGTAGTTTGATGTAGAACTCAAATGGACTAAAGAGAAAGAGAAGTTTTTTTCCAGGAAATAGGTTCTAGTTTTTGTTTTGTTTAAAAAACAAACAATGTCTTCATGGGTGGTCCTGATACCAAGTGTTTATGGCTTACAGTGTCAAGTCTTTATGAACATTTAATCCTAGTCCTGCCTTGAGCCCAAGCATCCTGAAGGATTCTGTCTCTTCTCCCACCATCTACTTAAAGCCGTCCACACTCTAATTTTACCCATAAGCATCCTACTAATACTGCCCTTGATAAAGCAGTGACCTTCTAGTTTCCAAATCCAAAGGATTTTCTCTACTCCTGGCTCTGTGGTGCCTCCCTGTTCATGGGAAATTGCTAGTCATTCCTCCCACTGTGGGTCCTACAGCCCCTGCATGGATTACATGCTCTGTCTGACAGGAGAGGAGATCCATCTGATGATTTTCCTCTATTCTTTCTTTCTCTTTCTTTCATTCCTCACCAATGCTTTTTTTTTAATTTTTATTTTATTTTATTTTACAATACTATTCAGTTCTACATAACAGCCACAGATTCCCTTGTTCTCCCCCTTCCTGCCTCCTCCCTTCCCCCAGCCCACCCCCATTCCCACCTCCTCCAGGGCAAATGCTTTTTAAACTTCTTTTTAAAAGACACTTTAAAAATATGTCAGCACCATGGGAAAGGAAAAACCCCATACTCATGAACATGCAAGGAGTAATGTCGAGAGGTTTCCTCCACTCTGTTTCCTTGTTTGCGCATGCTGACCTTTTCTCATTCGGGCATGCTGGCCACTCCTGGGTCTTAAACAGCAAGCATTCTTCCAAACCCCAATACTGTATGCCCAATTTAACTAAAAAATGTGTCTGTCCCAAAGCATCATTGTTATGCTCAGTGTGTCAGAAAGTGACCCAAATAACCTCCCAGTTTCTGTTCATTCTTTTCCAAGATAGCCCATCTCATGATACCAATCAATTCCCAGTCATCGAGGAGGGAGAGGCGGCTCTTCTCTGCCTTTCCACTTCCACTTCTTTGGTGCTTGCATCCTAATATCATAGCAGGATTGCTGGAGGAGCCACTGTTCGGCCTTCCTGTCTTTTCCAGCCCATCCTCTACACTGCAACAGAATACACCTTCATCATCTCTGAGTGAACTCCACTGCTATGGCAATACTGCACCAAGCGTGTTTCAGTGAATGGGAGTATTTGCACGGTTAATGCAATTGAAGAAAAACGTAGAAGTTGTGTTTATATATATATATATATATATATATATATATATAATATATATATATATATATATTACATATAATATATTATTATATTTCAGAATCTCCACTATGCTAAAATACATTTTTAAGCTTCACATGCAATAGAGGAGATAAAGTCATGGTCAAAATATTAAGAGAAACTCTTTTTAAACGTCTAGTATAAGGGTTGGGGATTTAGCTCAGTGGTAGAGTGCTTGCCTAGCAAGTGCAGGGCCCTGAGTTCAGTCCTCAGCCCTGAAAAAACAAACACACACATAAAAGTCTAGTGTACCTTTAAATTTAAAAAAAATTCAACTGGATACGACTGGTCTGTGCACTAAACTTTAACTTTCTCGCCTTGGCTGTCTTCCAGTCGCAGCAGCTGCTGTGTGGTGATTCAGTAATGAGGACAATGCAGAGGAGACATGGGTAGAAGCCGCATGCTTTACATCCCACACAGGACGTGAGTCTGCTGACTAAATTCTCAGGACTCGTGTGGACAGGCTCTTGCCCCTCAGGAGGCTAACCTCTGGGCTGAGTATCCTAACCTCCCTTGTCCTCCAGTTCCAGTTGGGTTTGAACAATGGAAAGCAGAGATGGAAGACAAGAAGGGTCATTGTTCAATTTCAGCCCATCTCCTTGTGTTGCAGCCAGGCTGTGTACGGCTCTAAGTTACTTCATATCATACAAAAGTGTTTTGTTGTTTTGTTTTGTTTTTTGTTTTGTTTTTCAGGCCACAAGACTTCGTTTTACAAACAGCATTTGACTTCATTTTGAGTGCAAACACAGAGCATGATGACGCTGTACCTTGGTGGGCATGTGAACGTTACAGGTACAGACTGGAAACTTCCTCCTAAAAGTGATAATGGTTTCACACTGTGTGATGGCCGTTCTTGGTGGTCAACTTGACATTCCTAGGAAGAAGGAACCTCAATTGAGAAATTGCCTCCATCAGATTGGCCTATGGGCATGTCTATGGGATGTTTTCTTGATTGCTTATTAATGTGGGAGGGCCCAGCCCACTGAGGGTGGTGCCACCTCTGGGCAGATGGTCCTGGGGGGTCTAAGGTAGCTAGCTGAGCAGAAACAGGGAGCAAACTAGCAGCAGCATTTCCCCATGGCCTTTGCCTCAGCTCCCCCTCCAGGTTCCTTCCTGACTGACTCTAGTGAGTGATGGCCTGTGATGTGAAGGTGCAAGCCAAGCAAACTCTTTTGGTCGGTGCTTTACCACAGCAACAGAAGGCTGACTAGGACATCCTATACATTTATCAGAGTAAGGCTGGAGAGATAGATGGCTCAATGGTTATAAGTTCCTACTGCTCTTGAGGAAGATCCAGGTTCAAGTCCCAGCACCCCACATCAGGCAGCCCACAACCCACAACCATCTGTAACTCCAGTTCCAGGAGGTCCATTGCCTCTGACCTCTGACAGAACCTGCATGCATTTGGTACACATAGCTTCACACCCATACATATAGATAAATGTTTAAAAAATTATCAAAGTCAATTCAGAATATGGAAACACATAGGCATATTTAAGTCACACCAGAAAATCCAGACTTGAGAATTTACCAAGCATACTAGGCTGAGAAAAGGGTGTGGCCCCGATAAAGAGGACCCCTAATCACTGACCTGTCCAGAGAACTCCTGTCTTGGGAGGGGATGGGGAAGATTGGAATTTAAAAAAACTGTGTTTGCTTTGGGCAGCCATCAAGGAAAATAAAGACCACTCAGCAAATTGTAGCCAACAAAACCTGTGTAGCTTGTGAAATTATTGTTAGTCAATCTATTCTGATGTTGTGGGAAGACACTGAGCTCCTCTTCCTGGCTCCAGCTCTTGTCTGGCTTGAGTGACTCTGACCCCTCTCTTCCACTCTAGTCTCAGCCATGACAACTGCTGCCATCTGTCACTAACCCCAGAGGGGACTCATCAACTCCTGCTGGTGTTCTTAGCTCTGTTCACACCTCTGTCAATAGTCACTCCTTCGCTTGAATCCTCTCCAGACGCCATCTGTTTCCTGCTGGATCCCTGCTGGATCCCTGTTGAATCCCTGCTGGATCAGGGTTAACTCCTTACAAAATGGGGATCACAACACCTAGATCAGCTGAGAACACTCAGTGAGAACTCCTGAGGCTCAAACCCTGGGCACAGTGCTGGCCACCAGCGATGTTTCCGGAGTGGCAGGCTGCCTGGTGCACCTGTCGTCCGCTTCTTCGCCCTGACTCAGGTAGACAGGGAACTCATGCCAAGTCTAGCATGATGAAGAGAAAAGGCTGCCACGGGGATGGAGAGCAGGGCTGACCTGCAGGTCCCATTCTAGGGCCCCAGAACAGAGAGTCCTAACAGGGACTGGAACAGCTGAGGACAGGGCATCCGTGGGCTTGGCATTCCACAGGAAGAAAGCTGCCTCTGTGTGAGGCCCAGCTGCTCCGTCCCCCACACTGACCCCTTGTTTCCCAAGGAGGAAATCCTTTCAGTTCCAGACCTACTCCTCAGTTCCCGTTATTAAACCCCAGCGGCCTGGGGCGGAAGGGTTGCTTGGAAAGAGAGGTCATTTGAACTGGATTTTCAGTTCACACATAACTTAGGGGAACTTGTGGGGGGTGGTGTCCTGGTTTAATTTTTATTGCTGTGATAAAATACACTGACAAAAGGCAAGTAGGGGAGAAAAGGTTCACTTCTTTTACAATTCCAGGTTGCGGTTCATCACCACGGCAAAGTACAGGTAGGATCTTCCAAATCACATCACATTGTCTAGAACAGAGAGAAATGAGTGCATACATGGGACCTGCTTGCTTGTGTTCATCTCAATTTCCCCACTCTGACATGGTGTAGGACCCCGTGCCTAGGGAATGGTCCTGCCAACAGTGGACTGGGTCTTCATATATCAGTTAATTTAAGTAAGACAATCCCCCACTGATAAGTTCCCAGGACAACCTGATATAGACAATTCTTTCCTCCAGTGATTCAAAGTTGTTTCAAGTTGAGAAAGCTAACCATCACAGATGGCAATAGAAATTATATATTAAGAGAATATGCGGCCGGGCGTTGGTGGCGCACGCCTTTAATCCCAGCACTCGGGAGGCAGAGCCAGGCGGATCTCTGTGAGTTCGAGCCAGCTGGCTACAAGTGAGCTCAGGAAAGGCGCAAAGTAACAGAGAAACCCTGTCTCGAAAAACCAAAAAAAAAAAAAAAAAAAAGAGAATATGCAGGTAGGTGAACTATTTACTGATAATCACTTGCACTTTACTCATACTGGGAGGTCTCCTAAGGGAAATCAATGTTTTGAGGTATTGAATAAGATAAACTAAACTGTGGTTTTGTGGTGGCTTGAATGAGAACAGCCTCCATAGGCTCATATATTTGAATGTTTGGCTGCTGTGGGATGTTCTGTATGTTAAATGTGTTGCTCTGATTGGTTAATAAATAAAACATTGATTGGCCAGTAGCCAGGCAGGAAGTATAGGCGGGACAAGCAGAGAAGAGAATTCTGGGAAGTAGAAGACTGAGGCAGAGAGACCCTGCCAGCCACCATGAGAAGCATGATGTAAGGTACCAGTAACCCACGAGCCACGTGGCAACTTATAGACTAATAGAAATGGGTTAATTTAAGATATAAGAACAGTTAGCAAGGAGCCTGCCACAGCCATACAGTTTATAAGCAATATAAGTCTCTGTGTTCACTTGGTTGGGTTTGAGCAGCTGCGAGACTAGCGGGTGAGAGAGATTTGTCCTGACCATGGGCCAGGCAAGACTGGACAAAAGTCCAGCTACTCTTGTCCCCTAGTTTGTGGAACTGTTTGGGAAGGATTAGGAGGTGTGGCTTTGTTGGAGAAGGTGTGCCAGTGGGCATGGACGCAGGAAAGGAAAGGGAGCTGGCAAGGAAGGTGAGACACTGCCTGGAATGTGAACACGGATGCTTTCATGGCTCTCTGCTTTGGCTCTAGACTTCCCCAGGTAGGGATGATACCCTGGGAACCAAAAGGCAACCCCAATTATAAAAAACACAGGATTCCCTGCTGCACAGCCATCCACATTGGATTCCATCCTTGACAACCCAGAATAAACACAAACTTGAGTGCACGGTGCTGGAAAAGAGATTGTAGTAGACCAGCCACAAAATTAAATGTCTTTGCCCCTCAAGCCACCCTGCGTGACTCTCTGTGGCATGCTGAAGAGGCTGCAACACAGCTTGGAAACTTATTTCAAGAACTGCAGAGATGGAAGCAAATATTTTTTTCCTCTTTTTTTTTTAATTAAGAAAAATTTTTGTTCATTTTAATGGAAGTGTCCAGAAAGAAGGGAAAGAGAGGGAGAGAGAAGGAGAGAGAGAGAGAGAGAGAGAGAGAGAATACTTCTCTCTCTCTCTCTCTCTCTCTCCTCTCTCTCTCTCTCTCTCTCTCTCTCTTTCTCTCTCTTTCTGAGACAGGGTTTCTCTGTGTAGTTTTGGTGTCTGTCCTGGATCTCAGACTGGCCTCGAACTCATAGAGATCTGCCTGGCTCTGCCTCCTGAGTGCTGGGATTAAAGTCATGTCTCTTCTTATGTCTCTTCTTATGGAGACACTAATCACATCAGGAATGCCCCAAGTTTTTATGACTTCAGCTAAATCCCTCCCAAAGACTATGCTCCAGATGGTGCTAAGTAGTGTTCAAGTATTCTTGGACATAGAGATTAGGAATTGAAACAGCAGGTATAAAATATCCCTTCTAGTCATTACTTAATGTTAGCGTCATTAGACCCACTAAATATTATGTCCAGATGAGCCATGCAGTGCATAATGATTAATTTCTATTCATGTAACTTTCTGTTTCCTGCCACATTAGTAATTGCCTTTGCTTTATCTGGTTTGCTACATAGCTGTCATTACATAATTTCCAAACTCTTGGACATAGGTGTAAATCTCCTGGTGAGACATTTGAATATTAAGGCTGGGTTGTAGTCTAGCAGCAGCAGAGTACTTGTGTAGTGTGTGTGAGGCCCTGGATTCATTCAGTTAGCATCACTGAAAAAAAAAATCAAATGTATGAATCAATGCAGAAGTTTGACTTTTTCCTTGGTCCCTTTCCATCTTAACCCAGTCCCACCTGCTCCCCTTTGGACTGTTCTCATCTAGGCTGATTGGCTGCCATGACCCTGGTGCTGGTTAGCTTTATTTTTGGATTAAAGTAGTAAATTGTCTGAGAATTTCCCAAAAGGGAATTGCTTTAAAGGGTGTGTCAGTTTAGAACTTCAAAAAAATTTTCCTGAAGAGACTTCCTAGCCTCAGTTCACACAGAGAACTGTCATTCATATTGAAGTTACCAGTTCCTGATGGTTGCTTGTAGATGTAACAACCTCTTATTAAATAAAAACACAGAAACAATGTAAAAGAAAGCCAAAGTCAGAGTCAGAGCTAATTCACCTTCCTTCTGCTGTCCAGCTTCGCAAAAGAGACCTACTTCTGTCGTTTGTTTTTTTATAGTATGTCGTTCTGCTTCTCATTGGTTGTAAACCAAACACATGACTGCTCGTCACTGTCTGAATGTACAGCCCCTAGGTCTTAAAGGTATATGTCTCCAATGCTGACTGTATCCTGAACACAGAGATCTTATGGATTAAAGGCGTGTGCCACCACCACCACCACCACCACCACCACCACCACCACCACCACCACACTCTTGCTATGGCTCTAATAGCTCTGACCCTGAACACACAGAGATCTTATGGATTAAAGGCGTGTGCCACCACCGCCACACTCTTGCTATGGCTCTAATAGCTCTGACCCCCAGACAACTTTATTTATTAACATACAATCAAAATAATATTTCAGTACAATTAGATTACCACCACAGTTGCTCATACATTTTTAACTGGTAGTTGGTTATGGCTAATGGGATTTCAAATAAGCAGGAGGCAAGTGCTCATAGACATGAGAAGATGCTTTTTTATTTCCTTAAGTTTTATTTATTTATGCATGAGTTCATTTATTCTTTGCCCAAATGAACTATGTACACCAAGTACATAGTGCATGCCTGGCACCCTCAGAGGTCAGAAGAGGCCATCAGATCCTCTGGAACTGGAGATACTGAGGCTTGTGAAGCACCATGTGGGCACTGGGAAGGGAACTCGGGGCTTCTGCAAATACTCTTTACCACTGAGCCATCTCTCCAATCCCTGAGAAGATATTTCTATTGGTGTCCCAGGAACAGCTGTAGCCCCTACTTTACAAGGGGCTCAAGCCTACACTAATCTCTGGTCAATCACCCGAAGAGGGGCAGGAAGGGTGGGGGCTTTTGCCCAGAAAGCCACAGCAACTGTATCTGAAGATCAGATAAATATGTGAGGGCTCTGGGTTTAAAATGATGTCCTACTGTGTGATTCTCATCCTTTCCCCTAATTTCTTAATTGTTCTATACCTTATTCTGAATGCCCCCATCCCTGCCCCATGGCTAGAATAGGTTGTAGGCAGAGGGCTAAGATATATAGAGATATGTCTACGACATTACATTTTTATAAGGAAAGCATCTATTTGGGGAAATTTGTCTGAAAAGACTCCTTAAGTGGGGGTGGGAGAGTGGGGGTGGTGATTAAATAAAAGGTTTGAGAAATATTGGTCTGATTGTTGATCTCTTTATAATTTTTTTTAGTTTAATAATTAAAATTTGAGTCAAATGGGAAAGTGATTGCTTTCTGTTGTATTGGCGACTAGGATGATAACTCCCGTGAAACTGGTCAGAATCCTTCCACAGTTACAGCCCAGAGAAGTGAGGTAGAAACAAACAGCTCTGGCTGGGTGTCACGTACTAACAGTGGTGGTGTTACTGAGGTTAGAACTAGAGAACAGGGCCAGGCCTAGTGGCACAATCCTGTAGTTATGGCTTTTCAGGAGGGTGAGGAAAGTTCAAAGCCTACCTGAGACAGAATTGAGACTGTCGAAAAATATAGAAGAGTTTACATAGTTCAGTGGTAAAGTACTTGCAGTATACAGGAAGCCTTAGGCTCCATGCCAATACCACAACAAATTACACCCCAATACAGAGGGAACCTTTGTGTATGAGATTCACAAAACATTAAAAGGTGGGAATTAAGTTGTATTTGTTGACAGGACTCTCTTGCTCAGGTGGTTGTTTATATTTTCATCAGGTGGCTCAAATAAAATCTTAAGACTAATGCATGAGTCCTTGTATTTGTGGGTATACCTACTGACCCTAACAATCAACTGATATTCACTGAGAGTGAGTGTAGCTAGGAGCCAAACTTGGAATCTCTAAAGTAAAACACTTGATGGCTTGAGTCTATTAATCAATCATTAGAATAAAATGTCAAGATACAGTCAAAGCCCAGAGATTCAAAAACTTTGTGCCAGGACACAGAGAGAAAATATTTACAGGCTACCTGGGGTTTGCCATCATGTCCATGTGCAATTCTGTTTTATATAACAAGTTTGGAATTTGTCAAATTCCAAAGCCCACCATACCCATGTTCATGTGTATGATTAAGCATTTAAACACACGGGATCCATCCTTTGCCATCTTTATTTTTATCTTGTAAGTTCATTTTCATCTCAAGTATTTTGAACATCCCAGACGTGCTATGCATTATTAGGCAATGACTACATGGCATGAAGAAGCCACACTGTTCACCACAATGTACGTGTGGCCGGATGCTCCAAAAGGCCAAGACTGGGACCATGAAGGAAGCATTGCAATTTTCTAAGCATTTTGGTGAAAAGTTAAGAGGTTAGCAATTCTCCACATTGCTTCAGGATTCTCTTGCTGGCTATGTTTGTAGTTTTATCAGCTTATACTCATTGTACATAGTGTTGGTTTTTTCATAAGGACACTTTCTTCCAAGTGTATCTTGTACTTTGAACATATTCACCCTTTTGTTCCCTCTCCTGAGTTCTTCCTCCCCCTTTCCATTTCTCCCTTCCCCTCCACTAGTCTCTTTCCCCAGCTTCTGTCCTCCTGTCATATATATATATATATATATATATATATATATATATATATATATATATATATGCAATGTTTGCTTTTGTGTGTTTGAATTATTTCACTTAATATGATTATCTCCCATTACATCCATTTTTTTCCAGGCAACAATATAATTCAATTCTTTTTGTGGCTGAATAAGACTTGGTCATGAATGTGCACCCCACTTTCTTTATCAGCTCGTCTGTTGACAGACATGTAAGCAGATTCATAACTTGGCTTTTGCAAATAGCACTGCAATAAACACAATGTGTAGCTATCTCTGGGGTGTTTTGACTTAGAGTCTTTGAGATATATACCAAAGAGGTACAGCTGTCATATAATAGTTCTGATTTTTGTTTTTTGAGAAAATTCCACTCTGATTTTCACAGTGCCTGAACCAATTTGCATTCCCACCAATACCAAGTAAGAGTTTCCATTTCCCCACATCCTCGCCACATTTGTTGTTTGTTTTTTTTAGCGAGAGTCATTCTGGCTGCAGTGAGATGAAATCTTAGTATGGTTTTAATTTGCATTTCCCAGATGACTAATGATAGCAAAAATTTTTCATATGTCTAGTGGTCATCTGTACTTCATCTTTAAGAAGCATCTGTTTGTTGTATTAGCCTGTTTATTGCTTGGGTTGTTTATTTGTTTGGTTGGTTGAATAGGGTTTTGTTTGTTTTTGGTTTTTTTAATTCTTTCACAGTTTCATACATATACATCTTGGTCATATTTCTCCCTCCCATATTCTCTCTTTCCCACTTGCCCTCCTGCCAAGCCTCTTCTTCCCAGGTCCCCCTCCTCTTCCTACTTCTCCTTTCTTCCCTCCTTCCTCCTCCCTCCCTCCCTCCCTCCCTCTCTCCTTTCTTTCTTTCTTTCTTTCTTTCTTTCTTTCTTTCTTTCTTCCTTTCTTTCATCATTTTTAATTAAAGTTGCTTGAATGAACACAGGGGTATTTACTTGAGCAAGGGCAACCAACCTTTCAGTGACTACACCACTGAGGACTATGACTCCCTCTACTCCAACTGCCTATAGAGCTCCTCCAAGAGGGGTGTGGCCTTAGGAGCCCCCCCCCAACCATGATGGAATGTTAATGAGTCCCACCTTCTATACTGTAGGTCACCACACTGCTGAGAGTTCATGGGTCCAAAAGTCATGTCATACCCTGAATATAATATTTCACAGTGTTCTTTCCCACCTCCGATGTTGATTCCCCCTCCCCCATTTCTTCTATTGTCTTAGGGTTTTATTGCTGTGAAGAGACACCATGACCACAGCAACTCTTATAAAGGAAAACATTTAATTGGGGCTGGCTTACAGTTTCAGAGGTTTAGTCCACTATCATCATGGTGGGAAACACGGCGGGGTTCAGGCAGACATGGTGTTGGAGAAGAAGCTGAGGGTTCTACACCTTGGTCTACAAGCAGCAGAAGGAAACTCTGAGCCACACTAGGCGTAGTTTGAACATATGAGACTTCAAAGCCCACCTCCACAGTGACACACTTCCTCCAACAAGGCCACACCTCCTAATGGTGACTCTCCCTATGGGCCAAGCTGCTGTGGGATGTTCTGAATGTCCTGTGGAAGCCCGTTCTTGGGTTCCTCGTGGCTTTACCCAGCAGGTTAGAATAGAGGATGATTAGGACCATGGGCCTGAGTGCAGGTGTCTGAGATGATCTGCACTTGGCTGTGCTGGGGGATGGTCTGTATGGCAAATGTGTTGCTCTGATTGGTCAATAAATAAAACCTGATTGGCCGTGGCTAGGCAGGAAGTATAGGCAGGACTAACAGAGACGAAAAATAAAAGAACAGGAAGGCAGAAGGAGTCACTGCCAGCCGCTAGCCAGGACAATCAGCATGTGAAAATGCTGGTAAGCCACGAGCCACGTGGCAAGGTATAGATTTGTGGAAATGGATTAATTTAAGATATAAGAACAGTTAGCAAGAAGCCTGCCACGGCCATACAGTTTGAAGCAATATAAGTCTCTGTGTTTACTTGGTTGGGTCTGAGCTGTGGGACTGGTGGGTGACAAAGATTTGTCCTGACTGCGGGCAAGGCAGGAAAACTAGCTATACCAAGCACTCAAAGGAATGAGTCTATGGGGGCCATTCTTATTCAAACCACTACATCTATGTTCCCTGCAGTTAGGAAGGGTGACACAGATTTCAGGTGTAGTGCTAAGCACTCAATATTCCCTTATTCTCAGTACTTTGACCAGTTAGGAGCCTCTGCATTGAGCCATTACAAACAGAAGCTCCAGTGATCATTGCTGAGAGCAGCACTCATGCATATGTGATTCAAGCTGTAATGTCCTTTTGGTGGGTTGTTCCTTAATACATACTGTCCTTCTTCGTTGCTTCTTGCTAATTTTGATTTTAAGATTTTTTTGTGTGAGAAATTAGAATTGCTACCCTCGCTTGCTTTTCTAGTAATATTCTATACGTTTCCATCTTTCCACTCTAAACCTATGTTTGCTCTTGTCAGTGAGCTGCATTTCTTATAGACAACCATAGGCAAACGCTGTTTTTAAAGCTGGTCTGATCTGTGCCTTTGGATTGGAAAGTTGAGGTCAGTACTGTTCCGTTGTCTGGCATGCATGGAACCATGATAGACAATTCCCAGCACTAAAAAGAAGCAAACAAAAGCGTTCAGAGTTATTATTGAAAGTTACATGCTAATTTCGGTCATTTTGTTGTTGTTGTTGTTGTTGTTTTTTTTTTTGTAGTGTTTGATTCTTTTCTTATCCTTCCTTTCTTATTTACTGTTCTAGTGTGGTTTGGTCTTTCCTGTGGCCTCATGAATGTGTTTATTTTTCTTTTTGATGTGTACAATTCCTTTGAGTATTTTCTGTAGTGCTGGCTAGTGATCATGAGAATTCTTTTTAGTTTTCCTTTCTTCTTCCTTTATAAAAAAACTGGATATTGTCATCTTGGTTGGCGGTTATTGTTTAGAGTTTAAAATACATTGTTTCGCAGAGTTTCCATTGAGAAGCTTGCTGTTGTTCTCATGGGTTTGCCCTTGTATGTGACTTCATGTCTCTGTCAGTTTTTGGTATACTTTCTTTGTTCTGTGTATTTAGAGTTTTAATTATAATATGGGATGGTGGAGGTTCTTTTCTGATCTTGTTGGATTGGTGTTCTAAATGCTCGCATGTTCTATTCATATTTCCTATTAATTTATTGTTGTCATTGTCTGAAAGCTACTCAAGCTCTGACACCCTGTCTTCCCCATTATCCATTCTTTTGAAGAGTCTTATTTGACTTGTTGAATTTTTCACTTCCCATTAGAGGCTGGAGAGATGGCTCGGCAGGGAAAGCACTTGCTGCCTCTCCGAAGGACCTGAGTTCAGTTCCCAGCACCCTCCCTCCTCAGGCAGTTCACAACTACCTTAACTCCAGTTCCAGAGGAGTCCAGTGACTCTGGCCTCTGCAGGCACCTGCATTGACATTCGCATACCCATACGCACGCACACATGCACACACGCACACACGCATGTACACTCATGGTATCTCACACACACAATTAAAAATAATAAAATGTCTTTTAATTTGATATTCTTAGTATTTCTATCCCTTTACTGATTTTTATCCTGCCTTGACTTTCTTATTTCATTCATTTGTGTGTTCTCATTTCATTTAACCAGGAGTTTATTCATATCCTCTGACTTTGTTCATCATTCTTGTAATCCTTCTTTGGGATTTTGTCTAATTCTCCATTTGGAGGCCACTACTGTGGAACTGGTTGGGGGAATCATGTTGGCTTGATTCTTCGTGTTTATGTTTGTGCATTACATCTTGTGTTCGGTTGTTGGTTGGGGTTTGTTTTAATCACTCACATTCTTTCAGTAGAAGTATTTGTAAGGTTGAAGTGGCCATAGTAGGGTTGAGCTGTCATTTCTCCCCGCAGGTTGTCACTTGATAGTTACAGCCACAGCCCACATGCTCAGGGCACCAGAGTAGATCTACTGTATTACTCTGAGAGTAGAACAGCATCTGAAGAAACAACCCCACCTGGAGAGGCCCATTTGAAGACATGGTAATAGTTAATCTGACTCCATTACCCTGATGGGAATAAAGGAGCACAGATAGTATTATGTGCACTAAGGTGTTGGATACTGAGGATATGAATGTAAAGGAATTAACAGAGCAAGACAAGGAACTCAGAGGAAACAGAGAAAGGAAAAATAAACAGAAGCAGGAACAATAAAGACAGAGGAATGAAAAGAAAAAGATAAAGAAATGCAACCATGTGACCTAAAGCAATCCCTGCACTTGTGAGACTGGGATGGGGAGACCCCAAACTCCAGTCCACCCTCTGTACTTTGGGAAACCCCATCAAAAAGAAGAAGAAAAAAGCAGGTAGAAAGAGATCAGAGGTGACAAAGCTGGTCCACGAGACTGGCATCACAAACTGTGAGGGATACAAGCAAAGGCAAGGGCTTTGCAGGAGTTCAGTCTACACATGGTCTCTCACCTGTGATGGTGCCAGCACACGGAGGGGGCGGGGCTTTTGAAGAGTCATGCCGTGGATGCCAGTCATCATACCTCTGGATGACCCACTGCAGAGTCTGGGCACATGTGCAACATTGTGCCTGCATGGCCCACTTCAGACTGCTACGGCTCAGCCCAGATTTTCATCTCACATAACACTGAGTGGTCTGACTCAGTTTCCCCCAACTATCTACGGGTTTTCTGAAGACCAGGTTTCAGTGTACTATCATGTGACACTTTTTCTGGGTCGAAAATATGAGGTTCAGGAAAGGCCTTTTGCTTTTCAGGGTCACCAAGCAACTGACTCAGCAGGGATCTTTTTAAAATGGCTTCTTGGCCTTGGTCAAGTGTCAGAAAGAGAAGGCTTTCCCTAGTTTCTGTCCCTTCTGTCTGTGGATACAGTCACTCTATGCAGGTTTTTACTCTACCCACGTCTGTTAATAGGGTCTCATATAGCCCAAGCTAGCCTGGAATTGGCTATGTAGTCAAGGATGACCTTGAATTTCTGATCCCCCTGCTTGTACCTTCCAAGTGCTAAGATTATAGGTACACACCCCCATGCTTAGTGAATCAAGAATTTAGGATTGAACCCAGGGTTTTGTAGATGCTAGATAAGCACTCTACCAATTGAGCCTCATCCTCTCTCTCTCTCTCTCTCTCTCTCTCTCTCTCTCTCTCTCTCTCTCTCTCTCTCTCTCTCAGCCATGGATGGACTCCATTTCAGTGGGAGAAGAGCATTCCCCAGATGGGACTCTGGAATGGCCTTTGGACTATTCTGTTCTGTAGTTTTGATTTTACTTTGCTCTGAAACTAGTGTTTTCTCTACACCCACCTGGTAGGATAGCTGCTGTACGCATTCCTCAGCTTTCTCCGAGCAGTTCCCAGCAGTCTGCGTCTTTCGTAATTTTTCTCCTTTGACATTTTCAGGTCACTCTGTGCATGACTGAGGATCAGTCAGTGCTATGATATGAGTGCCACCTACTGTTGATAGGCTCAAAATATATCTCTTGGTCCTGTTGCAGACTTCTTGGGTTGCTTCAAAGCATTCTTTGCTGAAGACACCCTTCCCATGGATTTAACTTGTTTTTATCTTAAGATTTCCTTCTATTTGCAGATGGCCTTTAAATAGTCAATTAATTGGTCAAATATTTCTGTATATTCTCTCTCCTTTAACTAGGAAGCCCTGTAATTTTTAGTTACTCAAGTCTTACAATTTAAGTTATCTATGCAGAAGGTATATATAGCTCTCTCTCTCTCTCTCTCTCTCTCTCTCTCTCTCTCTCACACACACACACACACACACACACACACACATATGTATGTATATATATATATATAGATAGATAGATAGATAGATAGATAGATAGATAGATAGATATAGATATTTGGCATTTTGAAAGCCTATGATATAGAACATAAAAAAATTGAATTCAAACTTCATTGATTATTTGTGCCAGGCACCAAATATCAGGGAAACAAATTTTTTAAATTTTATCTAAGTATGGAACAACTAATATAACAATAAAATAAAAAGTAAGTGTCTTATGTGAGGGAAATCAGAGGAAAAAGTCCTCTGTGAGATCTGAAGAGGTGACTTGAACTCCAGAGTTAGAACAGAGAACTTAATCCTTTAGTCTGTGCCCACTGTACATACAAAGATAAATCACAAAAGGTTCTTTTCCTACAAGAGTCTACAGCCTAATAGGGGGAGTGGATATATAAGCAAATCTTCACACACACACACCCAGTCATCTTTAAATCCAGAGGAAACAGTGAGTGAATTTGGAATCAACTTTGAATACCCAGGGACCCTAAAAGTCAAGGATTTAAGAATAAACAACCTGGAGAATAAATTGGGAGAAGTTGGAGAGTAGCAGGAGAAGCAGAGGAGACACTCAGACATCCCCTAGTTTAAGTGGCAATGTAAAATTGTAACTTAACAACGCAGGGAATAAGACCCAGAACAAGAAATAGTATAACAAAAACAACCTTACATTTGTATCACTATACAAAAATATCTTAAGAATAGAAACATATATACAGTGAAACAAAAATAACCTTAAATTCATATCAATTATATGAAAATTCATACCAATGTAAAATATTTGAGACGAGTAGTTGCTTTTTTAGTTTGAAAGTAGATACAACAATCTACCCTTTATGCTATCATTTCTATATCCCTCTTTTTCTTTTCAGAAAGAGATTCCTGAATCTAATTTCCTTTTGGTTAGTATCCTCTCTGACCATGACCAATGACAACGTGTGACCAACCGCCTTAAACAATGACAAACATCCTTTGAACAACCAAAAACCACCCACTCCACCTCTTGAGAAGGTGGGCGTCACATTCTTAAAATTACTTCCTGCTGTGTGGGGGTGAAGGTATCTTTAGGGGACCCTGAAAAAATTGAGATAAAGATCAAGTTCTGGGAGAGCAACTGTTGTCCAGTCTCTTAGTGTGATAGGAGGGTGCAAGTCTTATCTGAAGTCCTGACTGGAATAATCTACAAGACTGGACCTACTAAGCTAACTGCTTAAAGTTGTCTTGAACAATTTGTAGTCCAAAGCTGATCTGTGGGTGGTGTTTGTCAGCTTAGTGGTCTTACCACAATCCAGGTGGATTCATCATTGTGGGGCCCCAACATCCTTTTGGAGACTACAAATGTCACTGTTAGAAATGGTCATGGTTCACTACAGGAAACTTAAACATTTTAAATGTCATGTGCAACAAAGAGGTTTGTGAATTAACCTTTTTAAAGGAAAGGCTATTGGTAACTTTGAAAGACCAATAGCTGTTGTACCCTGCTTATGTACAACCTGAGTGGTCTGTCACAGTTCTTGATAATACCTTTTAATAGTTCTCTCAGAAGCATTTTTTCATGGTTTGTTTCTGAGATGGAGGAATGTTAATCTGTGTTTTCCATTGCTGCAACAAATCACATCCCCATACATTCATTGCTGTGTTAGCCATGTATGGTTTTAATTTTCTTATCTGTTCTTCTGACTCTATACACTTAACCCATCTTGCACTTTGTTTTACCTGAGATAAAGTTCCAATCCTGAGAAGATGAACATTTACCTCCTGAAGAGGCCAACGCTGTGGTGAAATTATTGTTACATCTTCTCCTGTGTCTACCAAGCCCTCAATTTCAATGTTCATTTGTATTTTTAGCTTTGGTCTCTAATCATTTATAGCAGTTTACCAGAAATACTTGGTTTTCTGGTCTCTCCTGAACTTTTTGTTTTATCTGTTGAAGCTGTTCTGTCTTTGGCCACATCCAGAGCAGTAAGGTTTTTTAGCAACAGGGATTATATCTTAATTGCTCTGTGGAGGAGTTTCTCTGATGCTGACAGGGAATAATTTGATATTGGAGCCTGCAGGAGGCCCCTCAGGGCATTTTCCCATGGAAAACTATCTATAGTAGCACTGAACAGGGTCCTAACTCCCTGAATCATGATATTTCTGATTCTTAACATGGGAAAGATTCCCGCCCCCCACCCACACACACACTTTTTATAACCTAATTTCCTGTTTAAAAACTCCCAAGTGTCTTACCACAGCTGATGAAGCTGACAGCATAGGTGGAGATGTGGGGGGGGGGTAGCCAGCTGTAGTGGCAGCACTGTTGGGGGGCAATTGGGTTCCCAGGCAACCAGACCAGCATGGTGGGCATTGAGGTCACAGTGGGCTGCTGCTGTGCTACACAGGCTTGACAGAGGGCACCTGCAGCTGCTTGCATATAGGGTGTGCTAATTGCACACTTGGGCTGTTCATGTGCCATGTGGGGAGGGGCGTGAGCTGTCTGAAAAGCTAATATAAGGAAACTGGTAGGAGAAACCCTTGAAGTTGGGACACAGCATGGAATAGGACCACCCACCTGCCTCTATCAGTGGTGGGGTGGCTGACTGGGAGTATACATACTCCACTGGCTGTCACTGTGCTGCAAGGCTGGGCATGGCTGGGCCCCTCGGCAGCTTGCAGTGGTGGCAGCAGCAGCAAGAGCCCAAGCCCTGAGCTGGCTCAAGGCTGTTGAGCTGGCCTGGGTTGGCAGTCCAGGGAGGAAGGCATGTGTGTCAGGAAGTGAGGGCATGAGCCGGCGGGGTACAGCTAACCCTAGCAGATGGCCCGTGGGAAGGGAGATAAAACTCGCCACTGCAGCAGTAGTGAAGTTCACCACTTTGGCGTGGTTTAATAATGTCGCACATTGGTCACCAGATGAGGCTGACAGATGTATGGATTATCTAATTTGTTCCAGTATAATAAAAACTTGGAGCCAGGCGGTAGTGGCGCACGCCTTTAATCCCAGCACTCGGGAGGCAGAGGCAGACAGATCTCTGTGAGTTCGAGGCCAGCCTGGTCTCCAAAGCGAGTTCCAGGAAAGGTGCAAAGCTACACAGAGAAACCCTGTCTCGAAAAAAACAAAAACAAAAACAAACAAACAAAAAAAAAAAAACTTGGGAGTCAGAAATTGCAATAAAGGAGATAGAGAGAGGGCTCAGAGGTTAAGAGCACTGGTTGCTCTTCCAGAGGTCCTGAGTTCAATTCCCAGCAACCACATGGTAGCTCACAACCATCTGTAATGAGATCTGGTGCCCTCTTCTGGCATACTGGTGTATATGCAGGCAGAACACTATGTATACATAATAAATAAGTAAAAAAGTCTTTTAAAAAAGATTTAAAAAAAAAAAAAGAAATTGAAATAAAGACCTGAAAAATCCAAGGAAAGCAGAGTATTTGGCTGACCCTCTCGCTCCATGTTTTTTCTGAACCCCCACCCCAGAAGTTCCCCAGAATTCCTCCTCCCTCTCTTTTTGTCCTCTTTAGCCGCCCTCTTAAGTCCTCCAAGGACTTTATGGCTAATCCCAGCCAGCCAGTCACGGACGGACTCCATTTTTTAATTCAAGGTTGCTTTATTGGCCCAGTGGATTGGCTATATGGACAGTTGTCCTGCAACAGGAAAACACCAAATACTACAAAATCAGCTGAATGAGAGCAATTCATGCACGTGTGTTGATGTCAACTCGGAGTATTGATGGTATCTGCTCCCCAGCCCAAACACAAACTAGTAGATTGGGTTAAAAGCAGGGTCCAGGAACTGAAGACATGGCTCAGTGGTTCAGGGCACTTGCTGCTCTTGCAGAGGGCCCAGGTGTGTTTACCAGAATCTACATGGTGGTTCACCACAGTCTGTAATTCCAACTCCAGGGGATCCAATCCTCTCTGTCCTCTGCAAGCACCAGGCACACGTGTGGTACAGAAGCACACATGCCTGCAATACTCACACATACACAATGAAAATAAATAAATCTCTCTTTTAAAAAAAGAAAGAGGATCCAGGGGTCAAAGAGATGGCTCGGGGTCATCCACAGGACTCACGTTCAGTGCCTAGCACCCACATCAGTGGCTCACAACCTCATGTAACTCCAGCTTCACCGGCTCCAACCCCCTCTTCTGGCTTCTAAAGCCATCTCACATGTGGTGCACACACACACACACAGGTACACACACCTACACACACACTAAATATTTGCTGCTTCCAAAAAAGCACCTGAAAGACAGATTCAACCTTAGAATGGTTGTGGAAAAAAGGTACCCAGCAAATGGAACTAGGGAAGGAACCAACAGGAGTTGCTGCTCTACTACCTGACAAAATAGACTTCAAACAAAATTTCATCATACCATTTTACTGCTCTATTCGACAATGTGAACCTGGGAGAGTGGGGCCTAAAAATGAGACTTCTGACATCTCCTCCCTTTAATTTATTTATTATTTGTTTATTTTTTAAAGACATAAAATTAAATTTAATAGAAAAGGTTAAAAGCACCTACCGCAAAATCTATGTGGACCCTTCCAACAAACTGCCTGTGCTTGTTTTAGGGAAACAAAATTGGACTATGAAAGGGGCTTTGTTTGTGCACATGCTGTTGACATGTCTTTTACTGGCCTGAATCCTGTTATAGCTCATTCCCAGCTACTTCAGCAATAGTTCCAGTCCCATAGATTTAAGAAATATTTATATCATAATGAGTTGCTACAGTTTGTCCTATCTTAGTTTCTTAAAAAAATAATCATGTTGGGTTGGGGATTTAGCTCAGAGGTAGAGTGCTTGCCTAGCAAGTGCAAGGCCCTGGGTTTGATCCTCAGCTCAATAATAATAATAATAATAATAATCATGTCAGTGGAGGTGGTCACTGGTAAACAGCTGGTCAAGGTATGGTGTACTCTAAGGGCATCCTGAATCAGGATCACTTTATTCCTTTTATTTTTTTAAATGCAGTTGTGCCAACGTTACATTTTAAGTTTTAATTACTATGCCTGAGAGATCTATGAAGCAAAAATGCCTCTGATCTGCAAGCCCCTTGCTCAAGGACAGATAGTTCCTGAAATGCTGGAGGCTACTGTTTATGGGAGATAACAAGCCATGTGTTTTCCCTCCACTAAACAAGTTTGCTTGACCCATCTGCACTGGACATGCTTGATCACATGTGGGCAGGAGGTATGTCAGGATGTATGCTTGCCCCTGCCCCTGATTGGATGTAGGCTAGAGGTACACCAGGATGTATGCTTGCCCCTGATTGGATGTAGGCTACAGGTACACCAGGATGTATACTTGCCCCTGATTGGATGTAGGCTAGAGGTACACCAGGATGTATGCTTGCCCCTGATTGGACCTCATGGGAAATACTTAAACACCTGCAGAACCATTTTTTTTTTCCTGAGAAACCAGAGATGGACCTGGCCAAGGCCCATCTACTTGGCCAGTATTTAATTAAAACTTACCTCATATTTGGCTTCAAATTGTGGTAGTGGTCTTATTCTCTACCGGTGGGATTAGCACACTATGTCCAGAGTGGTTTTGATTTGAGATATTGTTGATAAATCTAAATGTCACTTGATGTACAAGTGTCCAATAAATAAGCAAATTATAAACACAATGAATAGTATTAGATCAGAGAGAGGATTATGTATTATACTCTGCCACCAGGAATGAGGGCCCAATCATTAGAAGGTCCAGTCATAAGAAATTTAGGTATTTCATCAGTCACACCCTTGTAAGAAATACCTGGTAATTGATGTGAAAATGTCTCAAAAACTTCTTGCTGTAACTGTTCAGCACTGAACCTTAAATTCCCTGGCAAGTCTTTGATATGATATTCAATCTGTTCCCATGTATAATTTTGCTGACTCAGTTTTGTGGGAGTAATATGAAAGGAAGTAGAATTCCAATCTTATCTCATAGACATTTGTTTTTGCATACTTATGATCTGATCCTCCAACCATTTAACTGTCCATTGTAACTCTTCCACCTCTAGTTCTATCTGCTCATTCATCACTGTTTGTCTCTTTTACCCATAAAGTATGGGAATCTGTTGTCTTTGTTGTTGTTTGTTTTTTTTTGTTTGTTTGTTTGTTTTTTGAGACAGGCTTTCTTTGTGTAGCCTTGGCTATTCTGGTACTCACGCTATAGACCAGGCTGGTCTCAAACTCACAGAGATCCACCTGCCTCTGCCTCCCAAGTGCTGGGATTAAAGGTGTGTGCCACCATCACCCAGCTGTTGCTGCCATTTTTATATGAAGTCATGAATTTGTATTGATGTATGTATCTGTCAGACAGCTGGAACAGATTTACATCTTGGTGCCAAAGCAGAAGGCTATGGCTTTGGGTTAAAAGGTATGAACATTTTCTAGGGCCTGGTTTCAGCCCAATGAAACACATCTTTAAATCTATAGCCAGAGGAACTTACTGAATGGAAGTGGTGGGGTGAGTGAAGAAGGAGGGAGGCTTCCCTATCCTCTTCAGTGCTAGCCTGTTTCTAAATGCTGGGACCATTGAAGTCCACAGAAATCTTGGAGTTGGGGGAGAGAGCTGTTAAAACTGGCCAACATCATCAGGTCTGAGAAAGACAAGTAAGTGAACAGAGTGAGACAGCTTTCCTGTCTTTATATAAATAAACCTTAAAGCTCTGGGTGGTGGTGGCCCACGCCTTTAATCCCAGCACTCAGGAGGCAGAGCCAGATGGATCTCTATGAGTTCAAGGCCAGCCTGGTCTACAGAGGGAGATCCAGGGCAGACACCAAAACTACACAGAGAAACCTGTCTCAAAAAACCAAAATAATAATAATAATAATAATAATAATAATAGTAAATAAATAAATAAACCTTAAAGCTGTTCCTTTATCTGATTCTCTGGGAGATACTGAGAGCAGTCAATAGTAAAAAGTTATATTGAAATCTGTTCTGTGAATTTATCTGATCTGGCAACAAGGTAAATTATGTCCAGACCTAGTAGTAGCCCTAGGAGAGGGAGGCCTGTGAATTTTACACAGAGAACTGAGAAGGCCGCTGAAGCAAAGCCTGGTTGCCAAATGGCATCAGAGACCTGAGAAGGATAAATTTTACCCGAGTTAGCAATTGAAAGTGACAGAGACTGACCTGCTGGCTACCTGGACAGCCACCCCAGGGTCCTCCATGGTCATTGAGGACAGAGGTCTCAGGGCAACAACATCAGTCTTCAGCTGCCAGGCCTCAGAAGATCTGACTGTTGTGGGATAGAACTTGTGGGAAGGACCAGACTACCTTGTCTAGGTAAAAGTGAGGCAGTGTGTTCCCAGAGTCCTGTTGTCCGTGGTCTTAAGAGGGCCCTGGCAGCAGTCGAGGTTCTTCTGTGCCCATCTCAGTGGCTGGCGCTGCCCCTCTGGAGCAAGTTATGGGTGGAGGTTCTTCTGTGCCCAGCCATCTTCTTTGGAGGAAATAAAGGTGCTGCCAGGAACCAGCTTGTCTCTCTATCATGAAAAGCTTTTTAATTAAACATTTTAAGTGCCATATTCTTCAGATCTCTGAAGCATTTGAGGACTGTCCAGGTATATCTGAATAGACAAACTTGGTTTCTAGTTACTTGTTTTAAGGTCAACCCTGAAAACATATGCAAGGGACTAAGTGAGGCTTATCCCTGTAGTTTTGATCTTTGAGTACAGCCAGATCAGAATCTTGAATAATTTATATGGAAGTGATCATTTCTTAAGGTCATATAATACCTCTTTGGTTCTGCATAAAGAAGGTCAAGTGTCTTATCCTATTGCAGAACCATTTTAGTTAATAAATTTATTAAGTAACAACTCTGGGTCCAGTTTTCTGGATATCAAAGCGCATTATAGGTAGACATTTCGTCCCCTATGCCAGGGAGTTTCTCTTTTACTTAGCCCTGTAGCCTGTTCTGGGGGGCAGGGGCAGGAAGCACAAGATGACATCTTCTTTTCCATAACTGCTTCAAGCTGAAGTGGGTCAGTGTAGAGCCAGGGCTGAGGGCAGTCAAAGTAAGAGGAACCATGATGTATTCATCAGAAACATGTGGTCATCTGACCTAGCTGTAGAGACAAGGAACAATTATGTCTGGCTGAACTGGTCCACATTTCAGTGCGTCCATGTCTCGTGGGTTGAAGTCAGTGTCAGATGCCTGGATGTGTCTGTCAGTCAGCCAAGCAGAAGACCTGTTGAAGCAGATAGACTAGAGACAAAATTAAAATTTATGAACTTATTTGGAACCTTTAGGCCCACAGCCTTAGTAACTGGGAAGGGAAGACCAGGAGTCAGAAAAATACCATCCTCAGGAATAGACAGGCAAGGAAAACTCCTTTATCTGGAGCAGAGGTGGGACATCTGAAAAACAGCAGTAGACTTGTACCTATAAGTTTATATTTGGAAGGCAACCAAAGAAAATCCTGAGTTTGTGATCCAAACTGCATCAGAACTCTATTAATGTTAAAACCTGAACTTTTAAAATCTTAATATGACAGTATCATAGAAGGGAAAAGTATTCTGAAGCATTTAAATCATTTATTTATGTCAAGAGACCTAGTAGCGTTAGGAAAAGCAAGGCTTGATTTTTATAATATGAGCTGGCAAGTTGGCCATATTGCCAGCATGTGGCACCGCTGATGCCCTAGAGCCCTGGAGGAGAGAAGATAGGTCTCCGGGCCCCGCCCCCCACCCCCACACGAGCACACTAGTGGCAGCAGCAAGCAGTAGCTGAGGAACACCAGACTGTGACCCTACCAGCCCGAGCACCAGGTACCCCTTCCCTGCTTGAGCCAAGGACAGGACGTGACTTTTTGCTGCCTTTAGTAAAGATGGCAATGAGGTGATATGACCTGTCCCTCTTTGACCTTAGCCAAGATGGCACCTGCCTGACCACGTGATGGCCCTCTGGCTCCTGATCATGTGTTCACATTTTTTTTTTTAAAGACATACAGAACACAGATGGGACACATAAACTCAAACATTCCAAAGTCAGTCAGGCGGCCACCTCAATCATACATTTCCATCCGCACATACGAAATTGTTTTTAGCAGAATGACAGACAAAACTCCAGGAAACTGTCAGCTGACCAACTTTAAAAAGCCAGAGATAAGAACTTACAGTATAAACAACGAGCTGTAGGACTGCTAGCTGAGAGGCAGCAGGACCAGAAGAAGCAGAGGATAAGAGAGGCATCCTGTGTCCCCCGAGTAGTGGCAGTAGGGGCAGGGGCCATGTTCCTTCCAGCTCACCCCAACACTATGAGCTGCAGCATCCGCAGCAGCTGAAGGTGGGAAAGAGAGAGGAAGGGACAGGAGTGTATCCTTGGATCTGGCCATTTCCCATAAGTGAGGCAGAGGATGCAGGCTGCTGAACTCTTTGGCAATCGCAGAGCAGGGCCCCGAAGGAGGCTGGGGTCCAAACGAGGCAGCACAGACTATTGCAATGTTTCATCAAACAGAGAACAGGGGTTGGAGGGCAGCTAAGCCCGAGGGACACGTGGTTGCTTGGTACTGAGACTTATGAATGGAGCCAAGAGGTGAGAGACCACAGTCAAGAAGAGATGACTTCTCACTCGCGGGAAAAGGCCAGAATGGGGGTCTTACCAATTATGCCAGTGTTGGATGAAGTGAGTGTTGAAGGTTCCGGGGCTCCCAGCGTGTCTAGACGGCCATCAGGCAGGAGAAATGTGCCAGGAGGGCCTTTGTTGAGTCACTAGCACCAAAGTTATGATACGGCTCACGGGAGGCCCTGGTGGGTGGAGCTATGGTGCCCCACGGCAAGTGAGAGACAGAAACGCCATGCAGACAGCGCTCAGTGAAGAGTTTTATTAGGTTGGGGGAAGAGAGAGGGATGAGAGAAAGAGAGAGAGGGAGAGGGGGAGAGAGAGGGAGGGAGGATGCACACCTCGTGGGAATAGAGAGAAAGGGGGGGTGTGTTCTCTTAAAGTAGGCTTTATGTCAGGATGCTCAGGGCAGATCCCCAAGGTGGGGGTCAGAATGCCAACAATTTTTCCTTTTTCACTTTGGCATCTGGATCAAAGAACAGGGATATATTTATAATTTTCACAAAAAAAACCACTGCCCCCTTTTTGTTTTTCAATAATTGTGTTTTAATGTTCTCTGTGTGGTGTAGATTGCATGGTGACTATTGCTGCTTGACAAAGTTCCAGCATTTCAACTTTGCAGCTCACAATTCTCCAGCACTCTTTCATTTTTAATGAGTCTCATTATTATGCCTTTCCCTTTAGGAAATTTTTTGCAGGCTTTTGTGGAGGGTGAAAATGTGTACAATAGTAGCCTCTCTAAACAAAATAATTCTTTGGAAAAAACCCACGACCGTGGAACCATACAGCATTATAACTCTGCCTTCTCCCACACAAGTTAACACCAAGCTACTAAAATTTTCAGATAAGTAGCATATGCTTGATATTTGATAATCAAGATTTATAATTCCTAAGGTCTACTCAGGTTCACAGTAGTGTTTGTCTAGCCTCGTCTTTGCTCACTTTAATAAACTAAGCTATACAAGAAACTACAATATTCTATAATGGAGTGTCTGATCCCCCAAGAAAGTCCTTTTTCAAGGTCAGACATTTAGATAAGTCTCCATTCCCTCAGGGGCTTGAAGAAAGTTCCTCCTTGCTAAAATGGAAGCAAATTCTTATCTCTGGCAAGAGAAACTTGTGGTCTCCCATTAACAGATGACTGATGCCTATTGTCAAGGTCAATGCTAGCTTCCTAAACCCTGGATCTCAAGCCACACCCTAGCTCACAGGTCTCCTTTCTCCCCTTTAATCCTATGTACAACTCTAGAGTTTATAAAGTGCATTCTTTTTCTTTTTCTTTTTTTGTTGTTGTTTGGTTGGTTTGGGTTTTTTTTTGGGGGGGGTGGTTGAGACAGAGTTTCTCTGTGTAGTTTTGGTGCCCGTCCTGGATCTCACTCTGTAGACCAGGCTGGCCTTAAATTTACAGAGATCTGCCTGGCTCTGCTCCTAAGTGTTGGGATTAAAGGCATAAGGTGCATTCTTTTTCAATAAATGGTGCAGGCAGCCATCCCAATTCACCCTCAGATCATGTCCGTCTCCTCCTCTCCCTCCCACCGACTCCACACAACCTCTTTGAGACCTAAACACCACCACTCAAAGTTGTGCTCTTTCAATCATGCCTGGACCTTGAGGACTATGGGGAACACCTGTAGTAGGATTATATTCCATTCTTTACAGAATATTAAAAATATTTACTACTACCAGCTGGCGGCCCATCGTCAGTTTTTATAGAAGTAGGTACTGTTAATCCCAACAGTGAGAATAAGACCATTACCACAATTTGAGACAAATTTGAAGCAAGCTGGCCAGCGACTGCTGCCTATATCCAGTTGAAGAGAGCTGCCCCAAATCCTCCTTTTGGGCCCCTTTTAAGGAATAAAGTCACAAGTAGTTTTCAAGAAGGGAGACAATGGGGCAATAAGGAAATAAAAAAAATTATGTGGTCACGAACCAGCACCATGTGATTAGGGAAGGGTCAGGGAGGATCAGGGTATTCCTAAAAACAAATCAAGGTCACGGGTTGGGGAAGGTCAGGTTCCAGGAGACAGAAAGCAACTCAACTCTCACGGTAAATAGAAACTTATTTTTAAAAACACAGTATAATGTCTCCTGCCTTCAAAACGGAGTCAGGCAGACTGCGCGGGTACTCCTCCTCTAACAACAAAAGTTTGTATCAGAGCACACTGGAGCAAATGAGGGACCACACAGCTCTGACATTAGCACTGGATACATGACTTTAACAGTCGGCCTGTTTCCTGCTACTCTACAACGTAAGCACACTCCGAAACAATATTTAAGGGTTTATGAACTAACTGTGATAAATGAATCAAAATGGCCAGTTCCACTTGTGGTTCTAAGGAAAACGAAGTGTTAATAGATTGATGAATATCTGTCCCATGAATCCCCCCCCCATACCATTAGATGAGCCATCAACAAATTAAGTATCTGCTTGTGTAATGGGAAAAGGTTGGAAATTTTTATGACCACAAGTTCAGTTTGTATGAGAAAACCCCATGGTCCTCCCCTGATTTACTAATTAAGCAAGAAGCGTAAGGTAAGCAGTTGGTATCTTATGGCCCTTATGGTGTAAATAAATTCATTCCGAAGGTTTATGTCTTGTGCTATAATACCTGTAGGAGACTATTTAGTGGGGAAAATAAGCAAGTTTAAAGGCAGTGAAGGATCCACACAACATACAAATGCTGCTTTTAGGCTGGATTGAAATAGCTGTAGTTCTTCCTTGAGTAGCAGCTTGTATGGAAAGAATAGATCGATTACGACAATCTGAAGCTGGCACAAATGTTACTGTTTTGGGATTTAAACTCTCTAATTTTGTGTGTTCATTTGTTGTAAGGGCAACTTACATTGCTTTTTAATCTCCTACAGCCTTAGTAACAGACAACTCACACACGGCCCTTTGGAGCATCAGCAATAGGCATAGCTGCTCCGGTTTTCCTCCTAGGCAGATTTTTCCTGCTTGGTTTATGTTCTCTCTCTCTCTCTCTCTCTCTCTCTCTCTCTCTCTCCCTCTCTCCTCTCTCTCCTCTCTTTCTCTCTCTTCCTCCCTCCTTCCCTCCTTCTTAACTACCTTAAACTCTGAAACCCCAAAGGAAAGAGTCAGAAAAACATTTTAAGCCAGGAGGTGGTGGCGCACGCCTTTAATCCCAGCACTTGGGAGGCAGAGGCAGGAGGATCTCTGTGACTTCGAGGCCAGCCTAGTCTCCAAAGTGAGTTCCAGGAAAGGCATAAAGCTACACAGAGAAACCCTGTCTTGGGGGAAAAAAAAATTAAGATTCTTCTGGAAAGACAAAAACAAAACTCTGCCCCAACTCTAACTTTGGGGAGTTCCTTTTTTGGCAGGTTATATCTTTGTTAAGGCAAAATGGTTTTTGGCAACAGAAAAAGTATTGTCTCTTGATTTAAAAAAAAAAATTTTTTTGGAAATTTTGAAATCAAATGTATCTTAGTATGTGTGGATAAATATACCTATATGTCCTTTTCTATTTATATATAAATTTAAAGTTAAGGTGTATTTATTTTTAGATCATAAAGGACATTCATTTTGAATTTTAGCTTGTCTTTTTAGTAACCCTGTGGAGGGTTTTTATAATAAGCTGTAGATATGATATGCGACTTCTCTAGTGTGCAAACATACCATTTAGGAGCAGTATCTGAATTTTGTCTCTGGGCGGTGGGATTAAAGGCATGCACCACCACACCCAGATCTTACTTTTCTTTACCTCCTTTCCTCAGGTTGGAAACTTAGCTGGGTGGGATCTTGCCCTGAGGACACACTCCCCTTTTCTGGTGGAATATTTTGATCACATGCTGACACTCCCAAGATTGACAATAAAGTTTACTTTGAATCAGAAGGCAGAGCTAGCTACGAGCTGACCAAAATTAGCTATCGAGGTTTTGAAGGACAGAGGACAGATGGAGAGAGAGGAAGTAGTAGGGTGGGACTCAGATTCTTGGCCCTTGATTTGGATTGAGGAAGGAGAGAGAAGGTCCCTGGTCATTTCTCCACCACTTCTCTGAACACACAAGTTCTTACCCCGATATCTGAGTTTTTATTGATGAGGAATAATTAGGTAAATGCTCCATCTGGCATCCAATGTGGGGCACCAGATCACGAGGCAGCTGATCACCACTTTGTAGCTGCCAGAGCCTCCCCGGGGCTGACTTGCCCTCCTCCCCCAGGCCCTCCGCATGAGCGTGGACTTTTCCTGTTGCCGCCCCTCGACAGCAGCCTTCAGCTGCTGCCCATGCCTGGCCCCAACTCCACCAGAGACAGCCACCCACTGCTGGCCGGCTCTGTCATTTAGGCGGCACCCTTCCACATGTCCTCTGCGGTTGCTTTTCAGGTGCCTGGCTCCCTCTCCCCGGGGTTGTAGGCTTCCCCGGGAACCTTTCCTCAGGCCACTGCTGTAGCTTTAGTTTTCCTGCCTTGCCCACAGTCAGGACAAACCTCTGTCACCCGCCAGTCCCACAGCCGCTCAGGCCCAACCAAATAAACACAGAGACTTATATTGCATACAAACTGTATGGCCGTGGCAGGCTTCTTGCTAACTTTTCTTATATCTTAAAGTAACCCATTTCTAGAAATCTATACCTTGCCACGTGGCTCGTGGCTTACCAGCATCTTCACATGCTTCTTGTGCTGGCGGCATCTGGCAGGCAGTCCTTCTGCCTTCCTGTCCTTTTATTTCTCCTCTCTGTTAGTCCCGCCTATCCTTCCTGCCTAGCCACAGCCGATCAGGTTTTATTTATTGATCAATCAGAACAACTTGACATACAGACCATCCCCCAGCACAGCCAAGTGCAGACCATCTCAAACACCTGCACTCAGGCCCATGGTCCTAATCATCCTCTATGCGGACCTGCTGGGTAACGCCACAAAGAACCCAAGAAGGGCTCCCACAGGACATACAAATCATCCCACAGCACACTGCCACACCAGATCAGCCACCTGGACACCCACTTGGGCTTTTACTGTTGCTGCCACCACCACACACCCTCAGCCCCCAGCTACATGCAAGCAGCTGCACCTGCCCCAGGCCAGAACGTGCAACACCAGCATTCTCTGCCCATCTGTGCTGCACCGGGACAGCCAGCCTCACGCTTCACTGTGTCATCAGCAGATCTAGTGAGACTCCTGAGAATTCTTAAAGGAGGAATTAAGTTGTTTTTTTTTTTCTAAGTTTTTACTCATGTTAAGAATGGGGAATGAGCCGCGGTGGTGGCGCACGCCTTTAATCCCAGCACTCGGGAGGCAGAGCCAGGCGGATCTCTGTGAGTTTGAGGCCAGCCTGGGCTACCAAGTGAGTTCCAGGAAAAGGCGCAAAGCTACACAGAGAAACCCTGTCTCGAAAACCAAAAAAAAAAAAAAAAATGGGGAATGAGCCGGGCGGTGGTGGTGCACGCTTTTAATCCCAGCACTCGGGAGACAGAGGCAGGCGGATCTCTGTGAGTTCGAGGCCAGCCTGGACTACAGAGCAAGCTCCAGGACAGGCACCAAAACAACACAGAGAAACCCTGTCTCGAAAAACAAAAAACTACAACAACAACAAAAAGAATGGGAAACAATATTGTGTTGCAGGGAGTTGATCTCTGTATGATTCCACAATGAATGGTTTAAAAATGGGGAAAAAAATTAAATGAAGGGATAATCAATTTAGCAGGGATTGACATAGTGTCAATTATAATCATCATCAGTTTGGTAATCCATGTTTTATTCTTTAAAACGGGGTTTGATATTGGTGCTAAAAATGAAAAATTGACTGAAAAGATACAGTCTTCAGAAAGATCTACTAATGAAACTAAGAAAAAATATTCATACACAGAGGAGTTTAGAGAAGAACCTACCACACCATTGCATTATGAAACTGAAGAGGAATAGCCCAAGATTATTAGAAAATCAACCTTAATTTATCCAGTTACCATTCAAGAATGACTACCAGGTGATAGGTACCCCCAAGGCTATGCAGAAGTTAACTGGGATCCTACAGAAATGTTAGATTTGAACAGATTTAAGGACGCAGTCCTTACATGGTGTAGAGAGGAAGCTGGGGTCATAGAACAATGAAGTATGGCTAGAGGTATGAAGTAGAGGTATGAAGTTTTCCAAGACCAGCTTCAGTGAATGTCACTTATGCTGATTTGCAAAGACAGATTACTGTGGTGATACTGTGTTCCCCAAAATATTGTGCACCCTAATAAATTTATCTGGGGTCAGAGAACAGAACAGCCACTAGATATAGAGGCCAGAAAATGGTGGCATACACTCCTTTAATCGTATCACTTGGGAGGCAGAGGGATCTCTGTGAGTTTAAAACCACACTGGAAACAGCCAGGCATGGTGAATCACGCCTTTAATCCCAGCACTCCGGAGGCAGAGCCAGGCAGATCTCTGTGATTACATTTGATGATCACATCTTAGCCCTATGCTGTGTGCCTGGGACAGGACTGCAGAATCAAGAAAGAGGACTGAGTCATTTACTAAAATTATACAAGGCCTGAAAGAAGCCTTCACTGATTTTTTTTTCACAAAGATTGACTTCAGCTGTAGATAGAGTGATATCAGACCAGAAGTCAGACAAATATTAATTGAATCTTTGGCTTTTGAGAGTGATAATTCAGAGTGCAAAAGAGTGATTAGGTCTTTAAAAGCAAGATCACCAATAGATGAATTGATTAGAAATACAGCTGATATTGGATCTCATACTTATAATGATACTTGGATAGGAGAAGTGATTCCTAAAAATTTTAAGAAAAATCAAAGGGTTGCATGTTTTAATTGTGATAGACCAGGTCCTTTGAAAAGGGATTGTAGGCAAGGCATTCCTAGAAACAATTTTTTTTTTTTTCAAGAGATAATCCAAACAGAAGGTCCCAGCCTTCTGGAGCATGCAGAAGGTGTACTGGCATCGGACTAATGAATGCAGATCAACATGGGGCAGGCAAGGTAACCATTTCCCATCAGGAAACACTGTAGGGGGCCTCTTGCAGCCCCCATGTCAAATTTGGCTCAATCATTTTCTGTCAATATTGGGGAAATTCCTCTACAGAGCAATTAAGACTTAATGCCTGTTCTGAAAAGCTATATCTTCTCTGGATGACAGAACAGCTTCAGTAAATAAAACAAAAATTCCAGAAGAGACCATAAAACAAGTATTTTGGCAAACTTCTACAAATGATCAAAGACCAAAGCTAAACATACAAATAAATGGCAATGTGACTGAAGGTTTACTAGACAGGACCGTCAATTATTGTTACAGATGCAGATATAACAATAATTTTACCAAAATCTTGGCATCCAGATTGTCCTCTTGAGTAGGCAAATATTTGGCTTCTAGAATATTCTATTCTAGGGATTGAAACTTTCTTTCAGGTTAAAAAAAAAAAAGATGCAAGATGCGTCAAGTGTATAGGGCCAGAAGGACAGATAGGAAAATTAAAACCATACGTGGCTAACGTAGCAATGAATTTAGGGGGACATGATTTGTTGCAGCAATGGAATACTCAGATTAATATTCCTCCAACCTCAGAAACAAACAATAAACTAATGTATGATTCTTAGAAAAATATTAAAAGTTATTATCAAGAACAGCCACCAACCGTTCAGGTTATGCATAAGAAGGCATAATAGCTGCTGAACTTTCAAAGGTACCAACAGCCCTACCTTTAAAATGGTTAACTGACAAACCTGTCTGGGTGGAACAATGGCCTTTAACCTCAGAAAAATTACAGACATTAAAACAGCTGATAGCAGAGCAGCTGAATGTTCAACATATTGAAAAACTGAGCAGTCCTTGGAATTCTTCTATATTTGTCATTTAAATAATCATCTCTATGAACACCTTGCTTACAACCCCTTTTCAAATGACCGTGTTTGCCACAATTAAACCATCTAACCCTTTGATTTTTCTTAAAATGTCTAGATATTACTTCTATCAAAATAACATCCTATCAAAAAAAGCATGAGATCCAATGTAGTTGGTTGTTTTTACTCATTGCTGTTTAGGGGCCCACCACCCAGCTCCCAGATAAATACATGGAGACTTATTCTTACTTACGAATGTCAGCTCTTAAGCTTGTTTCTAGCCAGTTTTTTTTTTCCATTTTTCTTTATTATAGCCAGTTTTTCTTAATTATCCAGGATACTTTTGCCTCTGGGCTTTTACCTTTCTCTATTTCTGTATATCTTTTCTTTCCTTCTTATTCCATGTCTGGCTGTTTAGGTGGCTGTCCCCTAGCATCCTCCTCTCCTCCTTCTTTTCTCACTCCTCAATCTTCTCTTTCCAGATTTCTCCTCCTATTTATTCTATCTGCCTGCCAGCCCTGCCTATCCTTTCTCCTTCCTAGCTATTGGTCATGTTTTAGACAGGCAAAGTAACATAGCTTCATAGAGTTAGACAAATGCAACATAAAACAATGCAATACATCTTTGCACTATTAAGCACACATTCCACAGCAAAACAAATATAACACATCTTCAGCTAATATTCCACAACAATCCAATATCTGCTGTATTTCTAATTCATTCATCTATTGATGCTTATCTAGGCTTTGAAAGCCTAATCACCCTTTTATATTCTGAATTAGCATTTTTAAAAGCCAAAGATTCAATTAATATTCATTTGACTTCTGAATCTGATACTATTCTGCTTATAGCTGAAGTCAATCTTTGAAAAAAGTCAGTAAAGGCTTCTTTTGGTCCTGCTGTGGGATGGTCCGTATGTCAAATTGCTCTGATTGGTCAATAAATAAAACACTGATTGGCCAGTGGCCAGGCAGGAAGTAGGTGGGACAAGAAGAGAGGAGAATTCTGGGAAGCGGAAGGCTGAGGCGGAGAGACACCGTCAGCCGCCGCCATGATCAGCAGCATGTGAAGACGCCAGTAAGCCACCAGCCACGTGGCAAAGTATAGATGTATGGAAATGGATTAATTTAAGCTATAAGAACAGTTAGCAAGAAGCCTGCCACAGCCATACAGTTTGTAAGCAATATAAGTCTCTGTGTTTACTTGGTTGGGTCTATGCGGCTGTGGGACTGGCAGGTGACAAAGATTTGTCCTGACTGTGGGCAAGGCAGGAAAACTCTAGCTACAAATGGCGCCCAACGAGTTGGCAAGAGTTTCCACCTAAAACCTGAGAAAAGGATTCTAAAATGGAACTAAAAACAGCTTCCTAATTGTCTCTCTCAAATGAGCATCAGCTGCCAGTTTGAGCTTCTGGCGGGTTCCTGGCGTGTGTGCTTGACCTGCAGTATGGCGGGAATGAGGCCTCTGCAAGTGGCACATTAAGCTGCATGGTGGATTTAGCCTTTGCTAGTACAAAACAAAAAGAGGTTTCTGGGCTACACGCTGCTTGGATAAAAGCATAGACCCACGATGGCTCCCAGAGCTGGCAGAAAACGTACCACTGCCATGTTGGGAAGCTGAAGTGGGCGGAGCCAGCAGCCACAGCGCCATTTCAGGCTTAAAAGGGTGCAGTTTAAAGCAATAGGCTCAAGGTAATATAAAAAATAAGCCACATAAAGATGGCTACCACACAGAGAATCTGGATTATGTTCTCTTTGATATTTGTAACTAAAGAAAAACATTTGATTGCAAAAGCTGTTGAGTTATACCAAAATGTGTATTTTAAAGGTACCTTGACTTCGAAATTTGGCTATAAGGATATGTTGCTTTGGAAAAGAGGCTCTGCTTTTGTTTCTACAGAAAGCCAGTGGCTATGGATTTGTTCCAGATTAAGATACATCAGGTTTGACCAGCCAAGACCCCCTGAAAGGTCTCCGATGACACCATGGCCCAGATGATCCAACATCCAGAATCGTTTCAAGGCAACTGGCTCAGACGATACAGTCTCACGGACTACTCCATGATCCTAAAATTTTCTTTGTGTCCCCATAAGATACAGCGCCCCCCTCCAGCAGGAAGTAGTTAAGAGAAGCTACGCCCAAATTCCCAAATATACCAAGCTGGCTTTGGAGATGTGTAAAAGTTAAAACCTTCCTTTTTAAAAAAAGAAAAGGGAAAGTGCTGTGGGATGGTCTGTATGTCAAATTGCTCTGATCGGTCAATAAATAAAACACTGATTGGCCAGTGGCCAGGCAGGAAGTAGGTGGGACAAGGAGAGAGGAGAATTCTGGGAAGTGGAAGGCTGAGGCGGAGAGACACCGCCAGCCGCCGCCATGATCAGCAGCATGTGAAGACGCCGGTAAGCCACCAGCCACATGGCAAGGTATAGATGTATGGAAATGGATTAATTTAAGCTATAAGAACAGTTAGCAAGAAGCCTGCCACAGCCATACAGTTTGTAAGCAATATAAGTCTCTGTGTTTACTTGGTTGGGTCTGAGCGGCTGTGGGACTGGCAGGTGACAAAGATTTGTCCTGACTGTGGGCAAGGCAGGAAAACTCTAGCTACATGGTCCTTGTATATTTTTAGTAAATGTCTGAGATCTCTTTACTGATTCTTTAACCTTGTCCCAAGTATTCAAAGCTACTAAACAACATAGGGCCAAGGTGTGGTCATCAAATTCAAGCTGCCTTTCCAATTCAGCATATTAGCTCTCACCTAGAAACTGATCTGGGGAAATCTTAACGTCTCTAGCACTGTCTCATTGTTCTATGACCATAACTTCCTCTGTCCACTATGTTCAACACTGTATCTGAGGAACAGTTTCCAATATTGTTGTTGCCAAATCTCTCCAGTCTTGAGGGATAACTCTGTTCTGAGTTGCCCATGAATTTAACATCTACTTCACATAGGGTGAATGCATACCATATGAAATGTCTGCTTCCTAAATCTCCTCAAACCTAATATTTCTATAGGCTTCCATTTAACTTCTTCATAACCTTGAGGATGCCCATCATCTGCTAGTCATTCCTGTATAATAGCTAGATAAACTAAGGCTGGCTTTCCAGTAACCTGGGCTGCCCCTCTTCAGTTTCATCATACAGTGGCACTGTAGGTTCTTGTCTAAATTCCTCTTTCTGTGTCTGACTATTTTTTTTATTTTCATTAGTCGATCTTTCTAAGGCTTGTATCTTATCAGTCAAATTTTTCTTATTTTCATTAGTAAGTCTTTCTAAAGCTTGTATCTTATCAGTCAATTTCTCATATTCAACAAAATTATTAAACCACTTTTTATATTTGGTATAAAAAACACTGTGGCTACAAAGGATAAAATATGAATTACCAGACTGATAGTAGTTATAATCAGCATTGTGTCAATCCCGGCTAAGTCATTTACCCCCTCATTTATTGCTTCCATTTGCAGGCCATCCATAGGAGCACTATACAGGGTCCTAATGCCCTGTATTGTGATATTTCCCATCCTTAGCATGGGACAGGTTTTTCTTTTTAGTTTACTTAACTCTCTCCTTAAGGACTTCCCAGTTGTTTTGCCAATTCTGATGACTTCCCAGTTCATCTTCGGCAAGAGTAGTGGTGGCAGCAGGAGCACACAGGACACAGTGTCCCATGTGCATGTTTGGAGGCATGGCGGCAGCAAATGCTGCATGCTGGCTGGCATGACCTTATGCCATGGGTGAGAGTGACAATTGTTTTCAATCTAAATATATATCTTACGATTTTTACCAACAAAGACTCTGAATTCAGAGGCTGGGGTGAAAACCTGCTAGCTCAGAGAGGTTCAGGAACAACTAACTGACCTTCCTCCTTCACTGAAATCACAGAAAAAGAGGGTTCTTCTGCCACCCCAAACCAAAAAAAGACCATCACAGTCAAAGTCCCTCCCTATTACTTCCTGTGTGTCTCTCTATCCATCTTCTGGACTCCCTCTGATTCTCTATGACTACTTTCTGTCAACTAGTTGCTGGCTCTGCCTCCTGACCCAAGGTTGATTTTATTTAATTAATACAGCCTTAGGATTCACAGTGTGATTGAATATCCCACAAGAACAGAAACCATTTCATATTAATGTTTATTGATTAATAGCTAAATTATGGAATCAATCTAATAGTCTTCTAACAGGGGTGTGGATTGTAAAGAATTGGTGTATATTCACAATGGATTTGTTTTCAGCAACAAAGAGAAATGAAATTGTTTGCAGAATAATCAACGCAACTAGAGATAATCGTTCTTAGATTTCATATGGACATGAAATTACATATGTCTAGAGGAACAAATGGGCCTAATAGGGGGAATGGAATAAAAGAAGGGAGGGGTAGATGAGGGAAATAAGCTCAACATACAAAATATATTTGAATGAAAGTCTTCATATGTGACATAGTTCCATTTACAATGAATATAAACAATGAAAATTTAAGAAACAAATAACCAACAATAACAGAAAAAAGACCGTGATATTTATACACAGAGAACTCAACAGCTTTCTGATAGGGCTGAGTATAGTGGGAACTCATCACATGAGGATGCTGTAATGAGCTCCTTTGTCCACGAGGCCTTCTTTGGCTGGAACACTAGTTTCTTTAGGGTATAACTTGGTCTTATCAATTTGACAGCCTCCAGGTTTTGCTCAGGGCCTGGAAAGCAGTGACACCCCAAAACTCCAGTCAAAGGAAGGCTAGGACAAGAAAGGCTCACAAGGAGATTGAGTTAGGCATTTCAAGGACGAAAGAGACTTCGAGGGTAACAGTGCAGATAGAACTGGGAGAAAAGAAGCCAAGGAACAATTCTGAGCAAAGAGCCCAAGGATTTGAGAAATAACATAAGCCAAATAGTTTGGTTTATTTGGAGAGTCACCCTGGAAGAGAGATATGATTTTTATTGTCATCAACCTGAGAGAATCTAGAGTCACTTGGGAGATGGGTCTCTGGGCATGCCTGTGGGTGTTGCATGAATTCTAAAATGGTCTTACAATAAAATCCCAGAGCCAGATATTGGGGTAAATGCTGAAAGATCAGAGAGACAAAGGAACAAGCCACTAGAGAAGCTCCTCACCTCTACCAAATCCTCGGACCGAAAGGGAGGTAAGATCCTGTCTCCACAAATCCTCAGACTGAATGCCCCTGAGTCCTCAGCCAAAAGGGCTCTAGTTCCTGTCTCCTCACGCATTATATGCCTTTCTCCACCCAGCCGGTTTCATTTCCTTCCTAGTGCTGGGATTAATGGTGTGTGTGCTTCCCAAGCAAAGGCATGAGATCTCAAGTGCTGAGATTAAAGGGGTGTGACTCCCAAGTACTGGGATTAAAGGCATATGCCAACACTGCCTGGTTCTGTTTCTCTCCTAGACTGAGTAAATCTTATGTAGTCCAGGGTGGCTTTGAACTCACAGAGATCCAGACGGATCTCTGTCTCCCAAGTGCTAGGATTAAAGGTGTGTGCCACTACTGCCTGATTTCTATGTTTAATCTAGTGGCTGGCTCTGTCCTCTGACCTTCAGGAAAATTTTATTAGAGTTCAACAAAATATCACCACATGTGGGGGATTGTCTTGGAAGACTTGCCCACTGTGGGTGGAACCATTCTCTAGGCTGTATAAAAAGAAAAAAAAAAAAAAGGAGGACGTGAACCAACCAGCAGTTTGAATTTGTTCCTCTCTGTTTCCCAATTATGAATGCAATGTGAGCAGACGCTTCATGCTCCTGCTGATCTGATTCCCCTGCCACGAAGTATTTGAACTGTGAGCTAAAAAATACCTTTTCTCCTTTAATTTACTTTAGTCAGAGTATTTTATAATAGCCACAAACAAGGTAAGGAAGACAAAAGAAGTGTAGGTCACTGCACTGAATAAATGCGAATGAGCCTAGGTCTTGGAAGGGATTGCCGCCATCCATTGGGGGATTAGGACAGAATTGATTATAGATGTGAGTTTAGAAAGACAGCTCTTAGACAATGGAGAGGATTGATAAGAGTAGGATATGAAGACTAGACTACTGTTGTGGGGAAATAAAGACAGATTCCAAAGATTCTTTTTTTTTTTTTTTTTTCTTGGAGACAGGGTTTCTCTGTGGAGCTTTGGAGCCTGTCTTGGAACTCACTTTGTAGACCAGGCTGGCCTCGAACTCACAGACATCTGCCTGCCTCTGCCTCCCAAGTGCTGGGATTAAAGGCATGTGCCACCACTGCCTGGCAGGAGAAGGCTTTTTCAAAAATATAACAGTTTTATTGATTCTTTGGGAACTTCAAACATACATGCAATGCATTTTAATCACATATCACTACTTCTCCGCCTAACTTCCAGACACTCTCATGTCTTTTTTCAGAAAATAACCAACGGAGCCCAATTTGTGCTGCCCATGAGTGTGGGACCATCCATTCATGAGTGAGGTAGGTCACCCTACCCGGAAGGTACAAGTTACTACAGCGGGTAGAGATCCATCATGAGGAAGCTTTGAAAACGCCTGCAGCTCCTTTTGCTCTATCATATTTTCTCCCTTCTGTGGTATCCTAATTTTGAGGCAAACTGGAGCCAAGTTTTTGTCGCCTAAACTTTTGGTATGCTTGTTTAAAATGATCTATGAAAAGATCCTGATCTCTCTCTAGGAAGGAGAAGGATTCAGTGACAGTGCTGTATGCCTCTGTCGGGTTATCTCCAGTTCCCATCGAAGACGAAAACACTAACGTGCCAAGTCTGAATGAGTGCTGTGAGATTGTATCATAGCATGGGTCTGGTTTGCCTCTATGAGGACATTTGGATTATGCAGATGTCTTCTTTCTCAACATTTGATGTTCTTTTTCCAGCCATTGTTAAAATGCTGACCAGAAATAAAACAGCATCTGGCAGGTTTTAGTATACTCTGTGTGAAGCCTGGTTTCTTTCAACAGCTTGCGGCCCCCTGACTTGGAGTTCCTTTGTTTAAAAGATGCAAAGCTGGGAAGAACATTAATGTTTCTGACAAAACCCCCAGGTCCTTCGACTCACTCCTGGCGGCCTTCCACGGAGAAAAGCCTACCGTGCCTCACGGCTTATAGATCTGCTGGGCTGATTTGCAAGTTAGGAAGAGATGAGAAATGACAGTTGATGTCGGGGGAAATGCACTAAGAGTACCTTTATTAACAGTGAGGTGGCCGGGGCCATCTGCTCTACCCAGATACAAAGTAGTGGGTAGGCAAGCAAAAGATCCCTCGGCATTTGATGGCAGTGAGTGGCAGCAGCCAGCAGGTAAGAGCCCTCTAATGTTAAGTCTCTCAGGCCAGCTTCTAGTACCAGAACCTTCAGTTCCTCAGCTGTTCTAGCTAGTATCTCGACCCAGGGCCTATGTGTGTTACGGCTCCTGTATACATCTAGGAAGTTGGGGTTCCTCCTCATTGGCTTCAGCTGGTTTGGGGATTCCTCAGCCCTAATCACTGGCCAGTGTTATAGATATTGGCCTGGAGTGTCTAGACCACTGGTTCTCAACAAGCGGGTCAAGACCCACTGTGAGGGTCAAATGCCCCTCTCACAGGGGTTGCACATCAGATATTTATATTACAATTCATAACCATAGCAAAATTACAGGTATGAAGTAGCAATGAAATACTTATATGGTTGCAGGTCACCACACTGTGAAGAAGTGTATTAAAGGGTCGCAGTATTAGGAAGGTTGAGACCCACTGGTCTAGACCATTGACACTCTGGATTTGACAGCTCTCTAGAGTTCTAGTGACCAAGGCTTATAATTTCCCTGCATCTTCTATCCTTCTTCAGCCTCTGCTGTTTGCGCTCTCTCGTCTTCTCCCTACGCCTCCCATCCTCCCATCCTGGATGTCTGTAAGGTTCAGCTGTCAGGCAGCCGTGTGTGTGTCCATGTTTGTAGCCTGCCCTAACATCTGCTCTTTTCCCCAGATCATTCTGTACTACCCAACACGGGGTAGGGGGTGGAGCCACTCGAAAGAAGTCTTTTATTGGATCTAATATTGTCATACCAGAGGGAGTCCACCAGCTGACGCTCTGAGTGAGCCTGGATAGGCTGCTAGTGTGGTCCAAGGAGAGCCACTTGGGCCAACCAGATACCTCACAGGCAAATGGAGGTTTGTGTTTGCACCAACTGTAGCCAGGGCTCTTCACTAGGTCCTTTGTCTGCTAGCAAGCACCCCAAGGAAAGTTTGTCTCTTGGCCTATGTGAAGACAATTGCAATGTCATCTAGAGTTCAAAGAGGCTTTTGCAGCAAAAAGTCGTGATTGTGGGATGCCCTTCAGCAGCTGGGATCAGTGTGTGGTTTCCTCAAGGCCTCTGCCGAGGACTCACAATGGACAGTGCTGGCTGCTTAACTGACAATGCTTTTGCTCTAGGCAGCCAGGGCAGCGAGGGAGATTCCAACAGCTTCCAATTTGGGAGTCAAGTTGCTATGCTTACAATAAGAAATTAAAAACTTACCAATTTTTAGAAGTGATTTTGTTGTTGTTGTTGTTTTTCGAGACAGGGTTTCTCTGTGTAGTTTTGGTGCCTGTCCTGGATCTCACTCTGTAGACCAGGCTGGCCTCGAACTCACAGAGATCCACTTGGCTCTGCCTCCCGAGTGCTGGGATTAAAGGCATGTGCCACCACCGCCCAGCTTTAACAGATTTTTTGATAGAGTCTTAGTGAGGAAGAGACAGTTTCTCCCCTCTGTCACATCTTACACAAATTGGAATGTTGGCGCTCAGGGCTGTGCAAAGATCCAAAGCACTAGGTCAAAACCGGGTTCAGCAAGGCAACTTTTGTGAACTCTTCCAGAGGTCCATTGCCAGCCAGCCCTGTCTTCTCCAGGAGGATTTTGAGGATGAGGATCTAGAAGGTTTGTTATTTACACTAAAAAGGTCTTAAGCTAAGAACACACTCAGCCTGAGTGTGCTGGTTTGTGAGAATTGAGAATATTCTCTGTTATGTTAGTCAGCCTTTCCACCCCTGGGACAAATACCTGAGAGAAACAGCGTAAAAGCAGAAGGAAGAGTTTGTCTTGGTCCACAGTGTCACTGATTTCAGAACCTGGCTGCCATTGTTTTGGACCTGGCCCAGAGCAGAACGTCCCTGCTCAGAGTCCAAGCAAGTCTACCCAGCAGACTTCTTCCATCTTATTTCTGTTTTATCGGAGTCCCCAGCCTGGATATTGGATAGTGGATACTGGATAGTGCCGTCCACATTGGGGGGGGGGGGGCTGGGGTTGGGGTGGGGATGGGGGGGTGAGATGGGAGGTGGAGGGAGGGAGGGGTGGATTGTGCCCCCCTTGGCTGCTACCCTATATTTCAATCATCTCTGGAAATATCCTCACAGAATCACCCGGAAGTGTCCTTTCCTGACCTCCTAAACTTCTTTAATCCAAATAAATCAACAATAGGGATTAACCATTATTCCGGGATAAACCAAAGCTGAGTCAAGGGGCTGGAGAGATGGCTCAGCTGTTAAGAGCACTGGTTGCTCTTCCAGAGAGCCGGGTTTGATTCCCAAACCAACTGTAACTCCAGTTCTAGGGTATCTGAAGGCCTCTTCTGGCCTCTGTGGGCATATATATAAAAATATTTTTATTTTTACATATAAAAATATTTTAAAGGAGTTAAAACACATATAAATTAACATATTTAACATATATATATAATTGCCAATTAATAAATATTAGAAATTAGTTTACCACAAGTAATTTGGGACAATCTTAGACATGTCCGTACAACCATCTCAAGCAAGAGGATACTCCAAGAAGTCCCAGTGGGTTGGAGTGTTTAATGTATAAGGAACAACAATCATTTGTGAAAAGATCTTGAATTTAGAAGTTCAGGTCAGGGCTGGAGAGATGGCTCAGGGGGTAAGAGCACTTGGTGTTCTTTCAGAGGACCTGGGTTCAGTTTTCCCAGCACCCACATGGTGGCTCACAACCATCTGTAACTCCAACTCCTTCTTCTGGCCTCCAAAAATACCAGGCACACATGTGGTGCACTTACACACATGTAGGCAAAACATCCATCCACATAAAAAGTAAAATAAATAAATCTTTAAAAAATAAAATGGAAGTTCAGCCCAAAGATTTTCAGCAGCATTGAGTAGTTTGCCTACCTTGTTCGTTCTTTATATTTCAACAGACTAGGAGAGATTAAAGAGCAATTAAGAGATAACAGAAGTTATTGTAAATTTTATAATGCAAAGTGATGGGAAATTTAAAGATCATAATTATTAACATCGGTTAATAAACTATTTGCTTTTACAGAAAAATAATTGAAACAATCTGACCTCAAAGCCATGCAATTTATGCAAATATCTTGCAAACTGACTGCTAAGGGTGTATTTGGATGTCTCAAGATCTTTCTGTTTTGTTTGTTTGTTTGTTTGTTTGTTTGTTTCTGAGACAGAGTTTCTCTGTGTAACAGCTCTGACTGTCCTGGAACTTGCTTTGTAGACCAGGCTAGCCTCCAACTCACTGAGATTTACCTGCCTCTGCACCCAAGTGGGAGGATTAAAGATGCGTGCCACCACCTGCTCAGCTCAATATCTCAAAAATTATTATTTAAAAAGATTCTTTCCAAGCAGCCAAATAAATGGTTCATTGAAAATGAATCTTCCATAGATAAAGGCATAAAAACAAATTAATTTAAGATGTCGATTTAAAACAATGAATACATAAAAATATATCGTATGCAAACCTAAAGATGTAGTTTTTACTTAAATTTCAATAACTATTGTAATAAATCAATAAATATGAAGTGATTGTTGTGGATTGTTTTAACAAATCATTGTGGCTTTCAGCATACTCTTAACAAAGAGAAAGTTATCTTATATGTTAAAAAATAGCATATATATAAAATTATGGTGTGCTAATGAAATGACTTTATACCAGCATGTACGTGTGTCTACCTCTCTACACATACAGTAAAGTGTTCAGAGTCCTCTTTTGCCTCCTGCCTGAGCAAAAAGCTCTCACTTTGATCCCAAAGACTATGGTTTTTGAAAAAGAGAAGATATTTCTATTACTTTTGGTCTAAATTTTATAAATCCAAATCTCAGGAATTTTATATTAAGTACTTAAGTTCATTTACACCAAAAGGAAAAATCTGAGGCTGAAGAAATGGCTCAGTAGTTAAGAGCACTGGCTGCTCTTCCAGAGAATACAAGTTCAATTCCCCACACCCACATGGTGGCTCACAACCATCTGTAACTCCAGTTCCAAAGGATCCAAGACTCTCTTCTGGCCTTAGTTGGCACAAAGAATGTAAGAGGTACACAGACATAAAAATAAACCAGGAAAATCTATTGTAAAATTAAGCTTTCAAGAATAGGCCAGGCACACCTTTAATCCCAGCTCTCGGGAGGCAGAGGTAGGCAGATTTCTGAGTTTGAGGCCAGCCTGGTCTACAGAGTGAGTTCCAGGACAGCCAGAGTAACACAGAAACTCTGTTTCAATAAACAGATATGCAGTGGGATTTTTGTTTGGGCTGCCAGCTCACAAATAATGACACAGAGATTTATTATTAATTGTGAAAACTTGGCCTTAGCTTAGGCTTGTCCCAACTAGCTCTTATAACTTAAACAAACCTGTTTCTCTTAATCTACATTTTACCATGTAGCTTTTTACCTTTCTTTTATTCTGTGTGCCCAACTCCCTCCATGTCTTGTTGGCATCTCCTGCCTGCTTAGATTCCTCCTTCTCTCAGCCTGGAAGTTCCACCTATACCTCCTGCCTACCTATTGGCTGTTCAGCTCTTTATTAAACCAATCACAGCAATATATCTTCACACAGTATACAAATATCCCACAACACAGACAAACAAGAACAAATGTTAATTAAAACATTTTATAAATTTAGTGTGTGTGTGTGTGTGTGTGTGTGTGTGTGTGTGTGTGTGTGTGTGTTTAAGTCAGAGGACAAACTCCAGGAACTGTTTCTCTCCTTCCACCATGTGGGTTACAGGAATGAAACTCCCATCTTTAGATCTGCTGGCAAGTGCCTTTACCGATGGAATCATCTCGCCATTACTAACCATTAATTTTAAAAAGACAAGTCTGTGGCTCACATCTTCAGAGAAAATGTAAAACTGGATGTACAAACATGACTTGTTTTAGTTTTTACAATGATTAAAAGCTGAAGCAGCTACACTATTCTGTGACTGTATTGAACACTTAAAGGCAAACCTGAGGGTATATCTGGGGAGAGAGGTGGCTCAGTGGTTAAGGATGCTGACTCATGTTCCTAGAGGAACTGGGTTCAATTCCCAGGCTGTCCAGTGTCTGATCACACCAAGATAAAATTATTAAAAAAAAATTTTAAAAGGGAAGAGAGTACATCTGGAATGTATAGCTCACATACCTACCATCTTACACATCCATTCTAGATCACAGATGAAACTGTAAAATAGGAACGTGGTTCAGTTATAATTTTAGCTGGCTACAGCTGTCAAATGAAAGGCAGTCTTAACTAAGGGGTCACCCAGACCAGACTGGCCTATGGGCATGTGTGTTGGGGACTGTCTTGATTATTACTTGATGTAGGAGGATCCAGCCCACTGTGGGTGGCACTATTTCCTAGGGAGGTTGTCCTAAGCTGTATAAGAAAGCTAGTTAATTTGGGTCAGAAAGAAAGCTAGCAAGCACATTCCTCTGTGGTTTCTGCCACGTCCCTGCTTAGGTCCTGCCCTGAATTCCCTCAATGATGAACTATTCCTCCCCAAGGTTGCTGTTAGTCGGAGGGTTTTATCAAAGTAACAGAATGGAATTAGAACAGTTACTTTCCTCATTAGGTAAGATACCAGATAAAAACAAGTTAAGGAAGGAAGCGTTGATTTTAGCACACAGACGGAGGGTACAGACCACCATGGAGGGAAGTCAAGGCAGCTGAGTGCGGCCCTGACCACTCTTGTGAGGCAGCTGACCGCACTGCATCCACTTGAAGCAGAGGAATGATTGCTGGTGCTCAGCTCCCTGCTCCCTTCTCCCTTTCCCGTTTTATTTAGCTTGGGACTCCAGAGCAGGGCATGGCGTCATGCATATCCAGAGTGAGTCTTCCTCCTCAGCTAAAACTCTGTGGAAACCCCCACAAAGACACTCCCAGGAATGTGTCTTCCAAGTGACTAAATTCGTCAAGTTGATAATGAAGATTAGCACCCAAGAGCTCACAGATAGCATTTTCCTTACTCTGACTAGGTGGCTCTAAAACTGATTTTCCTGTGACAATCTTCATTTATTAGTTTTGTTGTATTTTAATATTCAATGGCTTTACATTTTTCTTGACCTTAGGGCTATATGTCACACAAGCGCACATGCACGTGCGTGTACACACACACACACACACACACACACACACACACACACACATACACACACACACACACTGGACTTTTAAAGGAAAAATAGTTGGATACTTAACCGTCTATGATGAAAGATAAAGTGGCCTGAGTGTGGTAGAACACATGCTAAAAGCCCTGGATTCAATCTGTAGCAACAAATAAAAATAAATATGACACTGGGTCTTAGTCAGTGTTCAATTTCTGTGAAAAGACACCATCCATGATCATGTTTTATGAAAGAAAACATTTAATTAGGGCTTGATTATAGTTTCAGAGGTTTAGTCCATTACCATCATGGCAGAGAGCATGGCAGCATGCAGGCAGACATGTTGCTGAAGAAGTAGCTGAGCGTTCTATATCTAGATCCACGGGCAGCAGGAAGATGAGACAATGGACCTGGCTTGGGTTTTGAAACCTCAAAGCCTATCCCCAGTGACACACTTCCAACAAAGCCATACCTACTACAACAAGGCCACATTTCCTAATCCTTCTCAAGTCCTGCCACTTCCTGATGACTAAGCATTCAAATATATGAACCCATAAGGTTCATTATTATTCAACCACCACACACTGGAAAGTGCATAATTGTGTATAAAAGCTATAATTAAGAGGCTATTTTCACCAAATCTTATCCAAAAATCAATGTAAGTAGTAGTGCATATTACTATGGGGGAAGATGTTTTCAGCTCACTTACATTGTGTTAATAATCATGGAAAGACTGGCACCCACATTACATTAACTACCCCTAGACTGACAGCCCCCACACTTGAGTAGTCCCTACCCATGCTGACTCCAGATTTGATTATAGGATTTGCTTTGGTCAATACTGTGAACTGTACAGGCAGAGGCTCCATGTCTACATGCTGGCACACTGGGACTTGCCCTCTTATACTGACACTATTGTCACAGTATGAAGCTAGATCTAGCTCCCTGGAGTGTAGAGACCATTGAGTTCTCCAACTGAACTCAACTCTAGTTGTCCAAAAGAACCCAAGTGTGACCAGGAGAAGCATGCCACCAAATACAGAATGAAGAAGAATTGGTTATTGTAATAGGCCACATTCAGTGGTGATTTCACATCAAGGCTTACGCAAAATCTAATTTCTAGATATTTGACCTGAAAGGAAAATACATTATGATGATCCCATAGCAATTCCCATGCTAAAGCTAACCATAGACTTGTATAATTGAAAAATGTAAAAACTCTTTTCAATGTTTAAAATTAAATAATATGCAATAAATAGTATAGTATTCTTGAAAATATTTATTTTCTAAAATTAAAAGCCTTTTAAAATATTATGATTTGAATATGTACTATAGTAAAACAATATAAAGTATATTGAAGTTAGTAAAATACTTTTTAAAGGTGGGCCTGGAATTTCCAAAAGGATGTTAACATTAAAAAATATTGAAAGAATATAAACACTACTTTAAACAGAGTTCCCCAAAGTTAAATTATAACCCATTCTTTGCATGAAGAATGAAATAAAAATTATACTTTATTAAAACAAGATTATAATAAGCCACAAGTCAAAAAAAAAAAGAATTTAATTTATCTCCAAATACCTAGTGCTTAATTAAATTCTATTCAGAAAAGAAAAAGTACTGTTGTCACGGTTGAATTGTGGGACTCCTTTGGATGGCTATAAAGGCTAAGAGGATCCTAATGGCATGAGAAAGACAAGACTCCTTCCCTACGAATATTAATAGTCCAGTGAGACTTCCTGCTACCCCCTCAGCCTCACCCACTTACCGGACACTCACCTACTCACTACATTATCACCAGACATCAAGACACAAAGCAAAGCCTTCCTCCCATAACCTTGAAAGGACCTTCCACTTACCCTGAGGCTGAGACAAATAAATAAACAAATAAACAAACAAATAATAAATAAAAATTCTGAAGGCAAATGTATTTTGCCTCCCAAGTGGACTTTAATATTTCAAAGTAATCTTTTTTGTTGAGCTTTAGTTCTTTGAGAGTGGTTTGATCAGCTATGTTTGGAGTATTTATTTTATTTTGAGTGCGCATGTATGTGCTTGAGTGTACACGTGTGCACCATGTGACTGCAGGAGCTTGTAAAGGTCAGAAGGGACATTGGGTCTCCTGGAACTGGAGTTATTGATGGGTGTGAGCCTCTGTGTGAGTGCTGGGAATTGAACCTGGGTCCTCTGCAAGGGCAGCCAGTGCTCTTAACCTCTGAGCCGTCCCTCTGGCCCCTTGCTCACCTGTTTTGAAGTTGGCTGCCTTTATTAGAAACGTAGGCTGAAGCCCAAGGCCTTAGTTATTGAGTCTTCCTTTAGTTTACGGTTGAAAGAATTCACTTCAACCCCAAATAGCCAGGATCTGAAATACAGAAACAATCCTTATACAGAGGTTTCTTTCCTTCTTTCCTTTCTTTATTTTTTTTTTTACAAAGTTGTTTTTCTTTTTCTTTTTTTTTTTCTTTTCTTTTTTAATGTTATAGGTATACATGATTTAAAAGACCTAAGTAGTTTTGACAAGAATCCACATTCTCCAGGGCAGTCCCTGGCACTGTCTCTGGCACATCACCACCCTGACTTCCAGAGTGGAAAATGAAAGTTAACTTTTTTATTTTTAAAGACAAGGTATTTCTACATAGCCCTAGTTGTCCTGCAACTATGTAGCCCAGGCTGGCCTTGAACCCACAGATCCACTGGTCTCTGCCTCCCCAGTGCTGGCATGAACGGCATGCAGCACTGTTCCCAGCCCCTCTTACCTCTTTTATAAGTACCCCACACCTTCAGCATACGTTCACCTTCTAAGCCTCCTACACAGCTACACTGTAATTTGTTCATTCTGCCCAAGTAAGAAAATGTCACTGACACCATGGGCCAATGTGATGCTCTGCAGGATGTCGAGAAGGTCCAGGTCTCCAGGCTATTTCATGAGTGCCATTAGAAAAGTCCTAGGACCAAATTGCAAATGTGCCCTTTACTTTATTTTGTGTAAATGCCAACAGTTTCTGGTCTTTCCTTATGTTTGGAATAAATAAAAACAAAAACAAAACTACAGTCACCAAAATCAGTGATGCGTACAAATACCCAAGGCTGTATGAATCTGCTCTAGAAAATTCCTAACTTCTGGTACAGCAGCTCCATTCTAACTTACTAATAGGGTGAGTTTGCAGTAATCTGTCATTCCTCATCATCTGTATTTTTTTTGGTAGGGCCAGATGGTGTACTAAATGGGGATACACTCTTCAGGTCTGTTTCCCTTAGATTCATAAGTGTGGCCCTAATTCCTGCTGTCCCCTCCTGAAATACAAAATTATTTGTTTTCCTGTATGTTCAAATCTGATTATTAGTGATGGTATTTGTGAGTTTCTTGGAGAGAAATAGTTTATTTTCTTTGTCCTTTTGGTCTGTGGTAACATAAAACTACAGGCTAGGTGGTTTATAAACATCAGAAATATATATCCAATGGTCTTTTGGGGTAGGAAGTCTAAAAGCAAGGCACCAAGAGCATCTATATTTGGTGAGAAGCTGCTTCCTGGTTGAATGCTTGTGTGTGGGAGGGACAAAGACATTCTCCACAATCTCTTTTTAAGGGCAGTTTATCCCATTCCTAAACACCTCCAAAGGACTCTGCCTCCAAATGTCACACTGGGAATTAGGTTTTACTATATGAACTATAGGAGACACCTAGTATGTATTAGATAAGGTCATGAGAGTGGGCCTGCCATGATGGTGTGTGTGTGTGTGTGTGTGTGTGTGTGTGTGTGTGTGTGTATGTGTGTGTGTGTGTGTGTTTCTTTTTGAGGCACTGTCTCATTATATAATTTGGATCATCTCCAATTTATGATCCTCCTGCCTCAGTCTTTCTGAGTGCTGGGATTATAGGTATGTACCACCATCCATGTAGGGTAAAAGGGCCAGAGAAAGAACATCTGCTTCACATAGGGTGAATGTATATCATATGAAATGACTGCTTCCTAAATCTCCCCAAATCTAATATTTCTATAGATCTCCATTTAACTTCTGCATAACCTCAGGGGTACCTATCATCTGCTGGTCATTCTTGTCTAGAAACTGGTTGAACTATGGTTGGTTTTCTAATAACCCTGGGCTGCCCCATTTCAGTTTCATCATGCAGTAGTGCAGTAGGTTCTTGGCTAAATTCCTCTGTGTCTGAATATTTTTCTTATTTTCATTAGTAGGTCTTTCTAAGGTTTGTGTCTTATCTATAGTAAGTCCTTCTAAAGCTTACCTCTTATCAATCCAATTTTCATATTTGACACAGTTATCAAACCACTTTTTAAGGATAAAATATGAATTCCCAAACTGATAACAATTATAAGTGGCATTATGTCAATCCCAGCTAAATTGGTTATTTCTTCATTTATTTTTTCCATTTCAAGCCATCCACTGTAGCACTATACAGTCTTAACTCCCTGCACTGTGATGTTTCCCATGAGAGACAATTGTTATTTAAACCACTTTGTATGTTTTGTAATAGGCCTGAGCTAAAACACTGTACCATGTTTGGCTGGAGACAAAAGCAGCTCAAAGGCTTCCTCTTAGAAATCCCATCACGACAGTTTTGTTAGTTTTGTTTTTGTTTTTTACCTCCCCAGCAAAGGTTCTAATGGGTTTGCACCAGTAGGTCATGTTGCAGGATATTTGATCTCACTGCGAAACTCCAAGACTGTGTTAATAAAATTAACCTTGGGTCATGGGGTAGAGCCAACACCTAATTATCATAACCCAGCACCTAATTAACATACAGGTGGGAGGGAAGAGCAAGGCCTATATGCTGAGAGCCATACAGCATTTTCAGGGAGCTCTATGTAGGGTCATCCTCCAAACAAGGTCAGGCATTTGAACTTAGGGACACTCTCCAAGTAAGTTTAGTGGAGAAGAAGAAGCCCTGCTGAGAAAGGGAGTCCTCAGTTCTGCACCAAGCTCAGAGAGATATCCGTACATGGTAAACTGCAACCTTAATAGAAGGGGTTCTCCAACATGTGGCCATGAACCTGACAGAAAAACAACATTTGGTGCCCAACATGGGGTACTACCATATGAATAGAGAAGCCATGTCAGCTGGTGCCGCTACACTCAGCTACTGCTCTGGCAAGGCTCTGTTCTAGCTGCTGACACCACTCACAGGGACTCCTCACGGGAGCTCCGGAGGGCAACCTTACACTCAGGAATTGTGAAAGGTACCCCGAGCTACTGATGTAGCTGCTGTGGACAAATTGAGAAGTCAGTGATTTGGTGAGACACCTGGGCAATTCTTAAGGAGAGAGTTAAGTCATATTTAAAAAAAAAATCTTTCCCACATTAAATATGGGAAACATCACAGTGCTGGGAGTTGACTGTATAGTGCTACAGTGGATGGCTTGAAATGGAAAAAATAAATGAAGAAATAACCAATTTAGCTGGGATTGACATAATGCCACTTATAATTGTTATCAGTTTGGGAATTCATATTTTATCCTTAAAAAGTGGTTTGATAACTGTGTCAAATATGAAAACTTGATTGATAAGAGGTAAGCTTTAGAAGGACTTACTATAGATAAGACACAAACCTTAGAAAGACCTACTAATGAAAATAAGAAAAATATTCAGACACAGAGGAATTTAACCAAGAACCTACTGCACTACTGCATGATGAAACTGAAATGGGGCAGCCCAGGGTTATTAGAAAACCAACCATAGTTCAACCAGATTCTAGACAAGAACGACCAGCAGATGATAGGTACCCCTGAGGTTATGCAGAAGTTAAATGGAGATCTATAGAAATATTAGATTTGGGGAGATTTAGGAAGCAGTCATTTCATATGATATACATTCACCCTATGTGAAGCAGATGTTAAATTCATGGACACCTCAGAATAGAATTATCCTCCAAGACTGGAAAGATTTAGCCAGAGCAATATTGGAAGCTGTTCCTCAGTTACAATGGAGACTATGGTGGAAAGAGGAAGCTAGGGCCATAGAACAATGAACTAGGGGTAGAGATATTGATATTTCCCAGGACCAGTTTCTTGGTGAAGGCAGATAACGTTGAATTGCAAAGACAGTTTGAATTTGATGATTTCACCTTAACCCTTTGTCATCTATCACCTTTGAATGCTTAGGACAAAGTTGAAAAGTCGGGAAAGAGGTCTGAGGTACTTACTAAAATTATACAAGGCCCCAAAGAAGCCTTCACTGATTTTTTACAAAGATTGATTTCAGCTGTAAATAGAGTAGTATCAGATCCATAAGTTAGACAAATATTAATTGAATATTTGGCTTTTGAAAATGATAACTCAGAATACAAAAGGGTGATTAGACCTTTAAAGGCAAGATCAGCACCAATAGATGAATGGATTAGAAGTATGGCTAATATTGGATCTCACTCTCATGATGCTAATTTGATAAAAGTGATTTCTAGAAATTTTAAGAAAAATAAATATCAGATGTTTTAATTGTGGTAAGCAAAGTCATTTGAAAAGGAATTGTAGTCATGGTGTTCCTAGAAACAATGTTTTTTCAAGAGGTAACCCAAATAGAAGGTCCTAGCCTTCTGGAATATATGGAAAATGTGACAAATGCTGATCAACAAGGGACAGGCAAGCTAATCCTTTGCCATCAGGAAATGCCTTAGGGTGCCTCTTACAGGCCCCAATATCAAATTTGGCTCAATCATGCCCAGCCAGCATTGGAGGAACTAATTCACAGGGAAATTAAAAGACTTAATACCTATTGTTAAAAACCGTACTGCTCCAGATGTCATCAAAGATAGAACAGCTTTAATAGATACAACAAAACATTTAGGAGAGAACAGAAAAACAAGTATCTTGGTAAACTGGTATAAATGATCAGAAACCAAAACTAAAAATACTAATAAATGGCATTGAAATTATAGGTTTATTGGACACAGATGCAGATGTAACAATAATCTCACCCAAATCTTGGCATCCAGATTGGCCTCTTTATGAGGTAAATATTCAACTTCTAGGGATTGGAACTTTATCTCAGGTAAAACAAAGTACTAGATTGATTGAGTGTATAGGGTCAGAAGGGCAGATGGGAAAATTAGAGCCATTTGTGTCTGATATAGTAAAGAATTTATGGGGACATGACTTGTTGCAGCAATGGAAAACACAGGTTAACATTCCTTCAATCTCAGAAACAAACCATAAAATAAAGAATACTCCTGAAAAAAATATTAAAAGGTATTATCAAGAACAGTAACAGACCATTCAGGCTGTACATAAGCAGGGCACAACCGCTAGTTGGTCTTTCAAAGTTACTGTTGGGAACCTCTGCTCTGGCCCCACTCCTCCCATTCCAGACCCTGGCCCTCAGAAAGCCCGCCAAGGGTCAGCTCCTCCCCTGGAGAAGCTCAAGACATGCCTACAGGGTATTTAAGACACCATGTCTAGACCTGCTCTGTGATTTCTCTCCTGCTTTCTTCCTCTGAGAAATACAGTATCGGGTACGGAAACCTTTCAGTTACCAATAGTCTTACTTTTAAAAAGGGTAACTGAAAAACCTGTGGGGGTGGAACAATGGCCTTTTATATTAGAAAAATTATGGGGACTGTAACAGCTGGTACAGGAGCACCTAAATGCTCAACATATTGAGGAATTGACCAGTCCTAGAATTCTCCTATATTTGTCATTAAAAAGAAATCTGGAAAAATGGAGAATGGTAACAGATCTGATAGCTGTTAATAAGGTGATCCAGCCAATGGGCTCTTTATAGCCTGGAATTGCCTTGCCTTCTTTATTGCCAAATGGATGGTCCATTACAGTGATAGATTTAAAAGATTGCTTTTTTACTTTACAAGAACAGGATAGAGAAAAATTTGCCTTCAAAGTGCCTACTTATAATAATTCTCAACCTATTAGAAGATACCAGTGCAGGGTCTTGCCATAGGGAATATTAAACAAGTCCACCTTGTGTCAATATTTTGTACAACAGTTGTTAAAAATAATTCATAAACAGTTTCCTCAATGTATAATTTACCGTTATATAGATTATATCTTATTGGCTGATTCAGACACAGATATATTAGAAAAAAATGTTTGATGAAGTAACAAGAATTTTGCCTTGAGGATTATAAATTGTTTCTGAAAAAAATAAAAGAGGAGGTTCTATTAATTACTTCGGATATACGATAGGTTTACAGAAAGTTAAACAACAGAAAGTTCAAATCAGCAGAGGTCAATTATAAACTCCTAACGATTTTCAAAAATAGCTGGGAGATATTATCTGGCTATATCCCACAATTGGATTAATTACTCAAGAGCTAAATAATTTATTTCAAGGCTTACAAGGTGATAAGGTCTTTATTAATCCAAGAAAAGTTATCAGCTGAGACTGAGAGAAAAAAATGACTCTGGTAGGAAAGAAATTAAAGGATGCACATGTAGATCACTTGGATCCAGAGCTTGATTGTATTCTGGTTATTTTACCTTCTATGCATTCTCCGACAGGAATTCTTATGCAGGGAGAAAGCGAAATCTTAGAATGGATATTTTTAGCATACAAATAGAGTAAAAAATTAAAGACCTATGTAGAAAATGTCTCTGAATTGATTCTGAAAGGAAAAATGAGACTTTGTCAATTGGCAAGAGTAGACCTAGATGAATTGTGGTACCTTTTACTAATGCTGAAATTGCCTCATTGTAGACAGAAAATGAACATTGGCAAAGACCTTGCAGTATTTTTTTGGGAGAGATTAGCAACAAATATCCCAAAAGGAAGAAACTTCAGTTTATAAAAAGAACTAATTGAATTCACCCTCACACAGTAAGAGGGGCACTAATTTCTGGAGCCCCTACATTCTATACTAATGCAAATAAATCAGGAAAGGCAGGTTATAAGTCAGGAAAAATAAATAAAATGGTTGAAAGTCGTTATGATTCTGTTTAAAAGTAAGAATTATATGCTATTCTCATGGAATTATTTGATTTTCCAGAAAATTTTAATATAGTTACTAACTCTCAATATGCAGAAAGTATTGTTTTACATACTGAAAACTCTGAGCTTATTCCAGATAATTCAGAATTAACTTTGATATTTATTAAACTATAACAAGTAATCAGAAATAGAAATCATCCATTGTATATAATAAATATCAGACCCCATATGGGTCCAGACCCTCAGGCACAAGGTAATGATGAAATTGATCAGCTATTAATAGGAAGTATTCTAAAAGCCTCAGATTTTTCATAAGAAATGCCATGTTAATTGCAAAGGTTTGAAAAAAGAATTTTCCATCACTTGGCAACAAGCCAAAGAAATGTCATACTTGTTCTTTGTTTAAGCAAACTCCACTACCTGTGGGAAGTAACCCAAAAGATACTCAAAGACATGAAATATGGCAAGTGGATGTGTTTAATTTTGTAGAGTTTGGGAAATTAAGTAAAGTATGTGCACCATACCACAGGTACATATTCAGGATTTCAATGGGCAACTGTTTTAAGTTCTGAAAAGGCTGATTCTGTAATTACACATTTATTAGACGTCATGTGTTATGATGTGGATGTGTGGGTTCATGTGGATCCGTGGAATGAAGACTCAGAAGCATCTTTTTTGTTTTTGTTTTGTTTTGTTTTTGTTGTTGTTGTTGTTGTTGTTGTTTTCAAGATGGGGTTTCTCTGTGTAGTTTTGGTGCCTTTCTGGATCTTACTCTGTAGACCAGGCTGGCCTTGAACTCACAGAGATCCACCTGGCTTTGCCTCCCGAGTGCTGGGATTAAAGGTGTGTGCCACCACTCCTCGGTGACTCAGAGGTATCTTAAGAATGAATATAGCCTTTCATGGCTGCAGGGGGGTCCAGACTCACAGAACTGAAGCACTTTCCCTTCAGCTAGGGCAGTTTTATTTCTCTCCATTCCAGTTTAGCCAGGTAATTTCCATATGCTCAGAACAACCTAAAAGGAGCTCCCAACAATACAATGCCAAGTGCAAATTCCTCGATGTGTCAGGTACCACAGTTTTCTGGGTTTCCTGAATCAAGTTTTGCATAGGCCTTTGTATCCAAGACGATTCACATAGAGGGCACCAAGAGAAACAAAAGGTGTCTGTTAATCAAAAGATGGATTAGGGCTAGGTGCTACTCTCTGGAGCCAGGCCAGGTCCAGCTCAGCAGGAATGCAGCGACACATGGCCATTATGGGAATACCTGTGCAAATTAAGACTGACAATGTGCCAGGCAGTGGTGGCACATGCCTTTAATCCCAGCACTCAGGAGACAGAGCCAGGCAGATCTCTGTGAGTTCGAGGCCAGCCTGGTCTACAGAGCGAGATCCAGGACAGGCACTAAAACTACACAGAAAAACCCTGTCTCAAAAAAACAAAAACAAACAAACAAACAAACAAAAAAAAAAAAAAGAAGACTGACAATGCTACAGCATATGTCTCTAGTAAAATGAAACAGTTTTTTGTATGTTACAGCATAAAGTATATTACAGGTATACCACACCTTATCCTACAGGACAAGCAGTTATAGAAAGATCTAATTGTACTTTAAAAGTTATACTTAGCCGGGCGTGGTGGTGCACACCTTTAATCCCAGCACTCAGGAGGCAAAGGCAGGTGGATCTCTGTGAGTTCAAGGCCAGCCTGGTCTCCAAAGTGAGTTCCAGGAAAGGCGCAAAGCTACACAGAGAAAGCCTGTCTTGAAAAACAACAACAACAACAACAAAAGATATGCTTAATCAACAGAAAGGAGTAATAAAGACCCCCAGAGATAGTTTGTATAGTGCTTTATTAACTTTAAATTTTAAAAATACTAATGAAAAAGGAACAACATCTGTAGTGAGACACTGGTTAGCAGAAAATATTGCTAAATGAAATCAGCCTGTATATTTTAAAGATGTGTTGACTTCAGAATGGAAACCAGGATATGTGTTATGTTGAGGAAGAGGTTTTGTTTTTGTTTTCACAGAAGAAGAAAAGCTAACGATACTATCAAAGTTGATAAATATTTTTTTCAAAACGGAAAGAACTCCTGCTTAAGGACAGTCAAAAGTTCATCTGAAGAACCAAAGCACCTCCATTTTAAGCAAGCCCCTAATCCCAGGCAAAACAGGCCTGAGTTTAGAATTCTCAGAACTGCTGACATAAATTCCAGGAACCAAAAAGTACAAAGTACAGGATATCAAGTTAACTATCTGGTAGTGACTATTTAACCATGGAATGTCCCAACCCGAGGGCAGCCAGTGAGAAATGCTGACAAACAACCGCCCACCAAGCAGTAAGATGAAGATAAAGTTTCTGGAAAGTCCCTAGAAGCGAGCCAATCAGAACTGTATCTGTACTACCACCCATAACTGATATAACCTTGTGGTTTTTGCCTTTAAAAACTGAGCTTGCAGAGGGGTAGACACCTCCTCCAGCCTCCACTGCGTTGGATGTGCTTGACAGGGTCCCTGTCTAGGCTTGTATTGCTCTTGAATAAAGCCTTGCTTTTGCATTCTGGTATGCTCATTCTCGGTGGTCTCTCTTGGGGTCTCGATCTGGGCACAACACATCAAACATCATGGTTATTCCAACCCAAACTAACTTATAAGACTATCAAATGCCTTTCATTTTGTCAGGCAAGAAAAAAAAGGAACTCTCCAAAGTTAGGGTTTAGGCAGGATTTTGTTTTTGTCTTTTCAGGAGAAAAGCATCCAACTATGTCAGGGACAAGGATAGAATCTCTAGTTAGTGGAAAAATACAAACCCCCAGATAAGACAGAGAACTAGATCATCTTACAGTCAGGTTACCTAGCAACAGGACATTGAGTCAGAGCCCTTGACCCTTTCACCCTGTAAACATCCTATACAAACATCCTGTTAGCTTGCCCCACCCTATGCAGATAACAGCTTCCTGCTCCCACTACCCTGCAGGAACTATATAAACCCTCCTGGAGAAAAATAAAGTTGCACCTTGATTAGAATATTGTCTTGGTGTATTTCCTTTGTATCTCCTGTCCCTATCATTCCGTCCTTAGGGTGGTCGAGAACCCGTTGAAGCCCTGCTGGCTGGGGCACAACGAAAGGAATCCAGAGACCACCGGACAAATGAGATATCTGAAGATGAAGGAGGAATCATCAAGAGAAAATGTGCCAAGAAAAAGAGTAAATTGACCTAATGGTACAGCATACCTCCAACAAGGTAGAATTCAACAGGTCTTCCCAAATGCCTCTTCTTGCTGCTCTGTACAAATATAAAAGGCAAATGGTCTTTTTGTGGTCCCAATTCAATCAAAAATTAAAACTGGCATTGGAGTTGGAGTGTGACTCTCTCCTTCTCTAAACCCAAGCATGCTTGTTAAAGGAAAATTCAAAATCTCTGCCTCATGTTAGAAGATCTACCTGATATAGGACAGAAGAAAACCAAAATTAAGGGACTATTCTATTGCCATTAATCTCACTATCCTTTGGTTTTATTTGACTTTTAAAAACTTTTCTTAAGGTATAAATATTATCTCAAAATCTTAAGATTATGTATATATATATATATGTAATCTTTTTTTGTTTTGTTTTGTTTTGTTTTTCGAGACAGGGTTTCTCTGTGTAGCTTTGTGCCTTTCCTGGGACTCAGTATATGTAATTTTAAGGTTTGAGTCTAAAGCAGGTAACTAGGAAAAGAGCTAAGTTTTTATACCCTAGATGTACTTAATAGTGTAGGGTAAAAAGGTCCAGTGAAAGAACACCCTGGCCCTGAGACCAGAGCCAAGGAAATATACCTTACCACTAGCCAACTCAGGAATTGAAATCCAATATCCCTGAGCATGAAAACCAAATAGTCCCTGAGCATGAACCCAACCAGTCTCTGACTTGTCCCAAGCTAAGGAATTGAGATCCTACAAATCCTCAACCTGAAAATCCCCACTTTGGAAAGCTCTTTCCTCAAAGAATCCCTATATTAGCCCTATAGCTGTTCAGTTTGGGGCTATCCTTTTCCCACCCTGACAGAGGCAGCCATTGTCTTGGATTCCTCACTCCCAATAAATTTCTTGAGTTAGGTTTATTGTAATGACTTTCTTTTGCTAGAGCAGATCAGAGCTAAGATGTAACAACTTGCAGAGCTGTAATGGCTTTTGCCTGAGCAGAGCAGAATTGTAACACTTTGCCTGGGGAAACTTTCCCTTACTGGAACAGAATTGGTACACTCCAGTGAAGCAGAGCAGAACTGTAACATTTCTCCAGAGCAGAGCTATGACAACCTCACTGGGGAAACCCTCACCTGCTTGAGCAGAGTTGTTACACTTGCATTAGGGAAGCTTTTCTCAGAGCAATACTGGAACAGAGATGTGACATTTCTTTTGGGATGCCTTTCCCTTCTGAGATGTAGATATTCCTTGGCTTCTGACTACCAGGATACCTTTTCCTTCAGAGCTGTAGGTATTCCTTGGCTTCTGATTACCAGGATACCTTTCCTTTCTGACCTGTAGGTATTCCTTGGCCTCCCACTACCAGGATACCTTTTCCTTCAGAGATGTAACATTTACAAATTGATGTGGTCCTCTAACCTTTCAGAGATCTGCTGGATATGGTATTTAAATGTTTAAGTTTTCTGCAGTGAACTGTGAACATTCCTAACAACAACCTTTGAAGTCTCCAAAAAGATGATGGGCCTCTGCAACAACAAATCTATCTGGACTGTGATAATGCCATTAAGCTGACAAACACCATCCAAAGATCAGCTTTGGACTACAAACTGCTCAGGACAACCTCAAAGTGATTATCTAAGATGGTCCAGCCACATCACCTAGACTATTCCAGCCAAGACTTCAGATAAGCCCTGCACTTTCCCATCACACAGATACTGAGAAACAAGTGATATAGCTAGCTCTCCTAGGATTTGAGCATTATCCCAATTTTCTCAGGGTCCTCCAAAGATACCATCGCCCCCAGACAACAGGAAGTAATTTTAAGAACACAACACCCACATTCCCAAGAGGTGGGGTGGGTGGTTTTTGGTCATTCAGTGGTTATGGATGTTTGTCATTGTTTAGGGGGGTTAGTTGCAAGTTGTTATTGATCATGGTCAGGAAGAAAACTAAACAAAGGAGGTTGGATTAAGGGATTTTTTTCTTTCTTCTATCCTTCTTTCTTTCCTATCTAGTGTAAAAAGGGATATTTTACATTGGTATGAATTTTTGTATGTTGATACAAATTAAGGTTATTTTTGTTATAACATACTATATGTATGTTTCTACTCTTGTTTAAGGTATTGTACCTATGCTGCTCATTTAAAAATGTAAAGTTCTAGTCCTTGAAAGCTATTATTACAAACTGTTTAGGATAATTAAGAAATGCAGGTTAGTAGTTTGTCATCTATTACAACAAAACTTGTAGTCATGTTAGGTATGTTTTCAAGTTTAAACATAGATATATTTTAGATAGGTGGTTTCACACATTTCAGAGATCTACAGCATATGGCATTTAAGATGTTTTAATAGCATAAGGATTTTCATGATGATAAAATCTGCCTGTTTCTTGTAGTACCAATCTACTTCAGAGATGATGGGCATTGATGAACCTCTATATGGAATTTTCTTTAAATGTGGCAAAGCTACCATGGGCAAGAAACTGCCTTTGCTTCTACTGCTGATAATATGCTGTCCAAATTGGACAAGCAGGACACACAAAAGAAGGTGACTGCCAAGTTTTCCCAAAACAAGGTAGGCCGGTCCTTCAAAATTCCTGCTTCATAGAAAAGTCTGTCAGATATTCTAGGCCTGGAGACTGAAGATGGATGCTTCAATGTTGCAGAAGAAACTTGGGTGACTGTCCAGGCAGCCATCTGTCTGTTTCATTTCTACAGTTTTAGAAGTTTTGAAATGTTTTAAGGTCTAAAAGGATATTTTTGGGCTGGTAATACAAGTTACAATAGAAAGTGGTTTAGGTATAAATCTTTGGACTTACTGTGATAGGATAGATAAGAGTACTTTCTCTGAACTTTCCAAATACCAATGGACTAAACATTGTGAATGTAATTCTTACCTGGTAATTGTTCTTATTGTATATAGGTTTACTCTGTTAAAGCTAAAACCTTTCCTTTTTATTTAGACAAAAATGGGGAAATGTTGTGGGATAATCCTTTTGCATACCATGAAGATGTGTATCTGCCAAGGCACCTTCTGATTGGTTTAATAAAGACCTGAATGGTCAATAGCTAGGCAGGAGAGGATGGGCAGGACTTCTGGAGAGAGATCGGTACTATGGGAAGAAGAGAGATTGGTATTCACTAGCCAGACATGGAGGAAGTGGGATGCATGGTACTGAGCAGAGGTAATGAGCCACATGGCAGAATGTAGATGAATATAAATGGGTTAATTTAAGCTTTAAGAGCTAGTTGGGAACAAGCCTAAGCTAAGGGCAAGATTTCATAATTAATAAAAAGTTTCCATGTCATTATTTGGGAACTGGCAGTGCAAAGAAAGTACAACTACAAGGTCAATCATTATATACTTGCAAAATGGGGAAATGATCACTGGCTGGGGCCTCAGACCTAATAAAGCTATCCTAGAACTCATACTTATCAGAGGGACTCATCTCTCCCTGGGATACTAAGGCAGAAGTCAGGCACTGTTAAGGATCCTTAAATACTATCAATTACTGTTAAATGCTAAGAGAATTGCTGGCCTTTCCTTTAGTCTTTATTATAACTACTCCTTTAATGCTTTCTATGAATAATTAACTGCCAAGACCATATAGACCCTTCTCTTATGTTTGGTAGGCTTGGGTTGGAACAGTCAGCCAAGTAGCCCTTTTATTGGCATCCATTTGGACATGGCAGTCTGTCTGGATATTTTATACTCACTCTGAGGTGCAAGTGGAATTTTCCTATGCTGGCAGCCACTCTCAAATAACCACTTAGAGTTTTAATATTAATTGTAAATGCTTGACCAATAGCTCAGGCTTGTTACTAGCTAACTCCTGCATTTTCAGTTAACCCATTTTTCTTATCTGTGCTTTGCCATGTGGCTTGGTACCTTTTCTCAGTACAACATGCCCATCTTGCCTCTCTCTTGTCTACTTGGCTCCAGACTCTACCCTTTTTCCTCCCAGCATTCTCAGTTTGGCTCTCCCACCGAAACTTATTCTGTTCAGCTACTGGCCAGTCAACTTTTTTATTAAACCAATCATAGCAACATATATTCACACAGTGTAAAGGAATATTCCACACTGAGGACACTCAATCATCTGAAGGAAACCATCACAATCATGGCTGAAGATATGCTCCAGTCATGATCACTCCAGACAGCCTGAAGTGGTATAGAAAGCAGACTGTAGACAAGCCTTGGTGAATTCTAGATGAACCTACTTACTCTTCAGCAATCATCACTCAGGTGAGAGGGGAACACTTCCTCTGGTGTATAGAAGGCCTTGATCGGTAAAATGATCTTCATTTGCTCTAAGGGCTGTGCTGTGATTGGTACAAGCATCTTTGCTATAGCTCTCACCAGGGAATCCCCTTGAGTTGAGTATATGCCCTGGTTGTTCAGCTCATTTTGAGTCATTTAGGAGGTATGGTCTTATGAAACCTCCTGGTGTTGTAACATCAATCATACTGAAAAATCTTACGCTGTAGACCAGGCTGGCCTCAAACTCAGAGATCCACCTTCCCCTGCTTCCCAAGTGTTGGGAAGGCATGCATCACCACTGCCTGACAAAAAAAAAAAAACAAAACACCTTTCTCTCAAGTGCCCCTTCCATTCCTACTTTTGACCTGCATCTTTGTAGAGTAAGCTGTGCCACTAACACTGAGCTGAGAGAGAGGAGCAGAGCACCAGCAGTGGTAATGGAGCAGCAGGAATGGTTGCAACATTGAGGAAGTGTCTAAAGAACTCCAAAGAGGGGCTGGAGAGATGGCTCAGAGGTTAAGAGCACTGACTACTCTTCCAGAGGTCCTGAGTTCAATTCCCAGCTACCACATGGTGGCTCACAACCATCTGTAATGAGATCTGATGCCCTCTTCTGGCCTGTAGTCATACATGCTGTATACATAATAAATAAATTAATTAATTAAAAAAAAAAACTAACAGGTCGACCCCGGTCCTCGGGGGAGACCTTGATCTGGAGGAGGTGGGAATGGGGGGTGGGCTGGGGGGAGGGGGGGGCGAGAGGGGGAGAACAGGGGAATCTGTGGCTATTATGTTAATAAATTAAAAAAAAAAAAGAACTCCAGAGAGTGACCCACCACAGGGAGCAGAGTGCACAAGGAAGGCTGCAAAGAGCTGGAGATAAGAAATTGCAATCCTCAGTCTCCAGAAGAGCCCAGAGAGCTGCTGAGCCTTTAAACCAGACAGCTGGAACACAGGCCACTGTGGGAGCTGAGGGTCCTAACTCCTGAGGGCTAGTCAGTGGTTGTAACATTACCGGGTGCTGCTTCTGGTTGCCTGTTATGTATACAGGAAAGGGCACCAGATCTCATTACAGATGGTTGTGAGCCACCATGTGGGTGCTGGGAATTGAACTCAGGACCTCTGGAAGAGCAGTTGGTGCTCTTAACCTCTGAGCCATCTCTCCAGCACTGGTTGCCTGTTATTAAAAACAGAGGATTATATAATAGCTTCCACAGTGCTGGTCCCACTGGTGTTTAAAATCTAGAGCTATAAGTCTCCAATCTGAGTATTTAGAAACATATTTGTCATCTTGAGCCTGGGACATAAGCTACTAGGTCTTGCTCTTCAACTGACAGTTCTGTCTCTAGGCTTTGGGCACTCAAGGGCCCCATTCTGCCAATACTAGCTTATTATTCTCACCTGGTTATGATTTTCATCTAGATAAAGCAAAAAGACCCTAGCTGGCTGATTGATAACGACCCCATTTACTAACTGGCTTCTCCATGTTCATGCTAATGGAAACATGATGCTTCTGGTCCCTGGATATCAGTGTTAGTTCAGACTCTATATCTTCCACCCCTGGAAACATCTGGCTATGCCCATTTCCTTAGGGTAAAGTTAGTCAAGTAAATGGCCAAAGGTCCCTTTTGTTAGCTCCAAAGGAAACTCCAAAAGGCAGTCCAGTGAGCTCAGCCAGGACTATTAGGAGGATTTCTGGTGGCTAGGTAAAAGCCAGCATTCCTCAGGAACTTGCAAAACTGGCTTCCATCTACCAAAAGGAATAATTTTCCTCACCTCTGACAGAAGGGACATATGGCTACCTGTGGCATCTATCAGCATATCAGTGTATGCTCTCCTACAGGCTCCTTCAGTATCACAAGTACCTGTTAAACCTTTCAATGTCCATGCTAGCATCCTAGCCCTTCTCATCTCTCCCTGTACCCTAAACTCTCTCCAGCTCACAGGCTTCACTCCCTGCAGCTACTCATTCTCCTTATAACCCTGCTATTCCTGATATGTTTGCTCTCTTTCTTTCTCTGTCCTGCTCTCACGTTTTCTCTGTTCTTTATCCCTGGTTATTCTCCCCTCTCTCACAGATAGCCCTGGCCATATCCAGTTTGCTGGACATATTCAGTCTACCTCTTTCTCTCTCTGCCCTGAACTCTTTCAGATGCTTCTGGCTGTTCGCTCTTTCATATCTACAACAAAAACCTTGACCTTAACCATACCGTGGAACAATCACGTCATCAGTTTACAAATCTTTGAGGAAGAACTGGGGTATTGGGGTTTATATTTGTAATAAAACACCATGACCAAAAGCAACTTGGGTAGGGAAGTATTTATTTCAGCTTACAGCTTATAATCAGTCCATCATGAAGGGAAGTCAGAGAAGGACCTTGAGGCAGGAACTGAAGCAGAAGCCATGGAGTAATACTGTTTGTTGGCTTGTTGCTCATGGCTTGTTCAGCCTGCTTTGTTTGTTTGCTTGTTTGAGACAAGGTCTCACTATGTAATCCTAGCTGGCTCAGAAATTGCTATGTAGACACTCTGGCCTAGAACTCACACTGATTCACCTGCCTTTCCCTCCTTAGTGCTGATGTTAAAGGCATGTACCACCACACTCAGCATTTTAGTATACTTTCTTACATAACCTAGGACTACCTGCCAAGGGTTGGCATCACCTACAGTGACCTGGGTCCTCCCACATCAATCATTAGTGAAGACAATACACCATATAGTCGCCTACAGGCCAAATTCATTTTTTTCAGTTAAGATTCCTTCTTTCTAGCTATGTCTAGATTTGTGTCAAGTACACACACACACACACACACACACACACACACACACACAAACAACCAGCATATGGAGAAATCATTACCATTTATAACTGTTGAGGTTTACCCGAGTTCTTTCTCCTGGAAATATTTCAGTAAGTGAATTCCAGGCTTGCAAACAGTCTCAGGTCTGTAAATTTAGCAATTCAGGATTTAGTGGATGACAGTCTCCAGCATCAAGGCAATGTAACTTCTATCATTTTCCCCTCGATAGCATAAACTAATAGGACTTTCTTGGTTGCCCATTTTGTCTCTTGTAGCCATTTCAGTAACTCCTTGAGGGTCAGACACTTTTACCAGACCACCACAACTCCTTGAATTCTGGTAATTAAGCACTGCCACCTGGCCCTGATTATCTTGGCCTCCTTTTATTTCTACTATCACTGAGTCAAGGTCTGCCAAGACTCTGTTACCTTTGGTTGTGTTTGCCAAGAACCATGACTTAACTTCTTAGCAATTATCATGTCCTATGATGTATCTATACGGGCTGAGTAAATGCAGTACAGTGTCCCCTGGGACCTTTCTCAGAACACAGATGTGCTGGTTTGTATGAGAATGGCCCCCATAGGCTAATATATTTGAATGTTTGTTTCCCATTTGGTGGATTGTTTAAGAAGGGTTAGGATGTGTGGTCTTGTTGGAGGAGATGAGTCACCAGGGGTGGGCTTTGAGGTTTCAAGAGCTCATGCCAGGCCCGTCTCTCTCTGTCTGCAACTTTTGTATCAGATGTGAGCTCTCAGCTACTGCTGCAGTGCTGCATCTACCTGCCTGCCACAACACTTCCTGCCATGATCATGGACTAACCTTCTGAAACTGAAAGCAAGCCCTCACTTAAATGTGTCCTTTAATAAGCTGCCTTGGTCATGGTGTCTCTTCATAGCAATAGAATAGTAACTAAGTCACCAGGTGGTGGTGTACAAGTCTTTTTTTTTTAAAATTTTTATGTTTTTTATTTATTTTTTTAAATTACACTCATGATATTCATTACTTACACTCATGATATTAATCACATTTATGGTATTCATAGATTACATTCGCAGTATTCATTCAATTGTGTATATATATATATATGCATATATATATATATATATATTTTAATTTTAAATGTCGAATGTCATTTCTTGAAGGGGGTAGGAGGTCTTAAATACAGGCTTACAGCACAATGGGAGTACCCTGGAGGGCAGAAGTTCGCTACTGATGTTTTACAATTTTGCATCTAAGCTGTTAACACCCATTATTCAGGATACACAGACAAGGAACTTCCCTTAAGAATTCAGGAGGGTGGAACCTGGCAGGGAATTAGCATTGGGAGGATATCAAGGTCAAGGTCCACAAGCAAGGCAACAGTTACCCAAAACGGGGGCCAGGGCCCTGCAGGTCCCCCTTTTATTAAAAAATGAGCTTCTGACTTGGGTTGTGTGGGACGTCAGCAGGTCACCTTACCCATCATGGAGACGCCTGCCCAGGCCACACAGGTGCTCTGTCTTAGGTTGGTGAGTGCCCCCCCCAGGCATTACCCGTCTCTGAATACTCATTATCATACCAGCTCAATTGTGTGTGAGCTGCATAGTTAATTGCTGCCAAAGATCTCAAAGTGGCACTGGGCTTGCAGTCTGTGTGTTCAATACAGAAAAGACCAACAGAAGTCCTATCTCACCCATAGCCAGTAGGCTAAAGGCAATGAGCCATTTCCTTCCTTAACGAGCCATACTGTACATTGGAGTCCTTGTAAGATAGTATCCCAAAAGCAACTGGAACTTGAGTTTATAAATTTATAATTTTCAAAGCCAATTGAGATGTATATAACTACTGAATTAAATTTATCATGCCCAATAGAATGAAAGATTAACTAACTGTGGTAGCTACTTTTGTTGCCAGGGTCTCCACTGTGCTAGCTGTAGTAAGCAATTATGAAATGGTAATCCCAGAAACAGTAGCAGTGGTGTACGCCATTGTTATAACAGCAACAGCGGCAGCAGCAATGTCAAATTCTCTTCTGGATTGTGTGGACATCCACTGGCATGGATACAACTCCAGTAACACGAACTGCTAAGGCCCGTTTTTCTTGATCCCAGCATGACTTTAGCTGGCAGCTCTTCTGGAGAATCCAATCTCATGGCTACAGTTCCTAGGGCACAAGTCTTTAATAGCAATGCTTGGGAGGGAGAGGCAGGCAGGTCTCTGTGAGTTTGAGGCCAGCCTTGTCTACAGATTGAGTTCCAGTACATCCAGGACTATACAGAGAAATCCTGTCTCAAAAAATTGAAACCAAAGCCTGCCCCCCTCCAAAAAATAGTAATTAAGTCAATAGTGATATAACCTGTCTGGTTGTACATAATGTATTCACTCTAGCACACTTACCTTCCTCAGCCTTTGAATCCTGTAGGCAGAGTTTTCCCATCCCAGCAGCCACTTCCCAAATAACCACAAGAGAGTCTTATTAATTATAAATGATCAGCCAATAGCTCAGGCTTGTTACTAGCTATAACTCTTACATTTAAATTAACTCATATTTCTTATCGATGCTTTGCCATATGGCTTGGTACCTTTTCTCAGTATGGCATGCTCATTTCCCTTCTCCCTGCATTTGCTGGGAACTCCTCTGCTCCACCCTTCTTCTTCCCAGAATTCTCTCTTCGTCTAGCTGTCCCACCTATACTTCCAGACTAGCTACCAGCCAGTCAGCTTTTTATTAAACCTGAGTGACAAATCTTCACAGTGTACAAAAGGATTATTCTACAACAGGATCCTTTCTTGTCTCTTCTGCCAGCCGTAGCACTTTTGGTATTTCTGTTACATTTACTAGAATCAATTTTTTATGCTTCCAGGAGTCACTGTAGCAATAATTTCACACCAATTTTAGGTGTGAGATTCTTGACAAAGTGCTAATACAAATTCTGTATTTTAGGAGAATGATTCCAATGTAGCATAATTTTCCCTACCCAACATTATGGTCTGGCCCCTGACCATATCAAGTATCTCTGAGTTCAGTTTTATGCATACTTCCTAAGCTCTTGTAGGGCTAGGTCTTGTAGGACTAGGCCAGAAGAGGGCATCAGATCTCATTATAGATGGTTGTGTGCCTCCATGTGGTTGCTGGAAATTAAACTCAGGACCTCTGGAAGAGCAGCCAGTGCTCTTAACCTCTGAGCCATCTCTCCAGCCCGGTAGTAGTTCTTAATATCCATCATCAGCCACAGCACTTTCCCAACTAGACTGTAATTATAGGCATACTGAACAGAGGATTAGGTGGAAAGTAGAGTGTGGGATAAGGAAGAACAAGTTGTTACTCAGTAGATGCCTCAACAATGTCTAGCAAGACAAAATGACAATTTTTAGTAGGGAGGCATGGCTAACAATGCAGGCAACAAAGGAGTCTGGGGAATAACAAGCATTTCAGGGACACCACCCAAATAGTTCCTCAATTTGTCAGGATACTAGATTCTTCCTAAATATGGCCCTGATTTTGGCATATCACACCTGTTATTGGGACATTTGACTATCTTTTAAGCTCAGTCATTCTAAAATTCTCTTGGTTTTTAGCTTTCATTCCAACAGATGAAAGTTTCTCTGATTGTATTGAAAAGTGTTCTGGCTTTCACATCTTTCATATTTTAAAGTTTCTACTTCTCTTGTGTCTCAAATATCTGCTAGTATATTACCTTCCTTTTTAAAAAAGTTACATTCATTGGATAAATAAATCTATTTTTTTTTTTTAAATTACGTTCATTGGGCCTGGTGGCCTATGCATGCATGCTGGTTAGGTTTTTTGCTGTCTTTGTTGTTTTGTTTTTCTCAACTTGACATAAGGCAGAATCATTTGAGAAGAGGGAACCTCATTTGAGAAAATGCCCCCATCAGAATGGCCTGTGGGAAATCCTGCGGTGCACTTTCTCGATAAATGGTTGACGTGGAGGGCCCGGCCCACTCTGAGTGGTGCCAGTGCTGGGCAGATGGTCCTGAGCTGTCCAACACAATGGGCTGAGCAAGCTATGGGGAACAAGCTAGTAAACCACTCTCCTCCTTGGCGTCTGCTTCAATTCCTTCCTCAACCTCTCAGTGATGGACCATTACTTAGAAGTATAAGATGAAATTAACTATTTCCTCTCTAAGTTGCTTTTAGTCGTGTTACCACAGCAACAGAAAACCTAAAGCAGAAATTGGTTCCAGAAGTGCGGTATTGTTGTGACAAACCTGATCGTGGTGGGGGAGCATTGTAGAAGGATTTTGGAACTTTGGGCTTTAAAAGCCAGTGAGTGTTCAGAACTCAGCTATTATTGCAGTAATTTAAAAGAGAATGCTGAGAGCAGTGCAGATGATGGCTGCCTGGCTTGTAAAGTTTCAGAGCGAAGTTTTTAGAACCCATTAAAAAATTTAGTGGGACCATTCAGTATTTTCAACTAAGAATCTGTGGTTCAGGTCAGCTGGGGCTGAAAAATTAGTTGTAATTAAGAAGAGGCAGGCATCATTGAAGCAAAAACTTTCTGGGAAGTGTTTTCTCAGGATCAACACACAGAACCTATGATCCAGAGAGGTCCAAGGCTGCTGTACCTTGTGCTGGCAGATGGATTTGGTAAGGCGTAAGAGTTTCTTAGCTTATATTGGTTTTGAAGGTCATGGACAGCAGCTAAGGCTTGGCACCATGAGAGACCATTGGTGAAGGTGCAGCCTCAGTTGCAGTGGGATTTTCAGGATGGAAGGGATCATGGAGAGCACACCCCCATATCTACCACAGGGGGCAAATGATAGCTAGTAAATTCAAAAAACCAAAAGATGTCCTTATTCCATTTTTTCACCTTCTGAGAAACCTCTAGGTTGATTGCTGTGGGATGTTCTGTATGTCCTGTGGGAGCCCTTCTTGGGTTCCTTGTGGCGTTACCCAGCAGGTCCGTATAGAGGATGATTAGGACCATGGGCCTGAGTGCAGGTGTTTGAGATGGTCTGCACTTGGCTGTGCTGGGGTATGCTCTGTATGTCAAGTTGTTCTGATTGGTTAATAAATAAAACCTGATCGGCCGTGGCTAGGCAGGAAAGATAGGCGGGACTAGCAGAGAGGAGAAATAAAAGGACATAAAGGCAGAAGGACTTGCTGCAGCCGCCGCAATGACCAGAGATGCTGCAGCCGCCGCCATGACCAGAGACACTGCAGCTGCCGCCATGACAAGAAGCGTGTGAAGACGCCGATAAGCCACCAGCCACGTGGCGAGGCATAGATAAAAAGAAATGGTTAATTTAAGGTAAAGGAACAGTTAGCAAGAAGCCTGCCACGGCCATACAGTTTGAAAGCAAAGTAAGTCTCTGTGTTTACTTGGTTGGGTCTGAGCGGCTGTGGGACTGGCGGGTGGCAGAGATTTGTCCTGACTGTGGGCAAGGCAGGAAAACTCAGGCTACAGTTGATTTTGTTTTTTTGGTTTTTTTTGGCATGATTATGTGTAGTAGCTGGTTTTGTGTGTCAACATGACACAAACTAGAGTCATCAGAGAGGAAGGAGCCTCAGTTGAGGAAATGCCTCAATGAAATCCAGCTGTAAGGAATTTTCTCAACCATCAATGGCAGAGGGTCCAGCCCATCATGGGTGGAGCCATCCCTGGGCTGGTAGTCCTGGGTTCTCCAAGAAAGCAGTGAGGCAAACCAATAAGAAGTACTCCTCCATGGCCTCTGCACCAGCTCCTGCCTTCAGGTTCCTGCCTTGTTTGAGTTTCTGTCCTGACTTAATTCAGTGATGAATAGCAATGCTGAAGTATAAGCTAAATAAACCCTTTCCTCCCCAACTTGCTCTTTGGTCATGGTGTTTTGCTGCAGCAATAGAAATCCTAGCTAAGACAGAAAAAAATATAGCAAAGAATGCTAATTGTCCCCTTTATTATTTTTAGTTGGGCATATACTTTCCCAGAATAAAGTTGTATGAACTAAATATTGATACTGTATACTGTTTATAGTCAGATCTCAAGGAAATGGAAAAATTAGACTTGGTTAGCCAGGTAAAGTTTGAAAGTATCTCTTATTCTGTGTCTTAGGGTCCCCCCACCACCACCCCAGACAGGGTTTCTCTGTGTAGTTTTGGTGCCTGTCCTGGATCTCAATTTGTAGACCAGGCTGGCCTCGAACTCACAGAGATCTGCCTGGCTCTGCCTCTCGAGTGCTAGGATTAAAGGCAAGTGCCACCACTGCCCAGCTTAATTGGGTTTTTATTGCTATGAAAAGACACCATGGCCAGGTGGTGGTGGCGGCGGCGGCGGCGGCGGCGGCGGTGGCGGCGGCCGCCGCCTTTAATCCCAGCACTCAGGAGGCAGAGGCAGGCAGATCTCTGTGAATTCGAGGCCAGTCTGGTCTACAGATCGAGATCCAGGAAAGGTGCAAAGCTGCACAGAGAAACCCTGTCTCAAAAAACCAAAAGAAAAAAAAAGACACCATGACCACAGCAACTCATAAACGAAAACATTTGAGGGGGCTCACTTATAGTTTTAGAGGTTCAGTCCATCATGAGAGGGAGCATGGCAGCACACAGGCAGATGTGGTGCTGGAGCTGAGAGTCCTACATCTTGATTTAGAAGCAACAGGAAGTCAACTGACAGTCACACTGAGAGAAGCTTGAGCAAAGGAGACCTCAAAGCCCGCCCCCACAGTGACACAGTTCCTCCAACAAGGCCACACCTCCTAATAGTGCCACTCCCTTTGGGGGCCATTTTCTTTCAAACCCCCATATTGTTAATATAAAAATGTGACTCGGCCAGTGGATTGCACAGGATGACAACCTAAGACTGATTTATATTAACTCGGGCTTTGTCTCTTATGTATCTGCTGGCTCTGGCCTTTGTCTCCTTAGGTATGTCTCATGTGAATAGGCAACTTTATCTTTTCAAAAGTTACTGTATGTAAGCGAGTGCAGGCACATACCAGGGCATTCGTGTAGTCAGAGAACATTTGGAAGTTGGTTTTATCCTTCCACTCAGGGTTTCAAGGTTCTCTGACTTCACAGAAGGCATTTTTGCCCACTGAACCACCATGGCACTGGTTGGTCTTCCCCCTTCTTGAGATAAGATCTCACTATACAGCTGAGATGGGCTGTGACTCATGATTCTCCTGAGCCTTCAAAGTGCTAGTATAATAGGTAATATCATTATATATATATATCAGTATGCTGAAGAACACCAGACCTTTGGATTTCTTGTAATTTTCTTGCCTCAGCCTCCTCAGTGAGGGAATGACAGGTGTGCACCACCATACCTGGTGTGACTCCTACTTACATGTTTCCATTGTCACCTTATTTCAAGTCACCATTTATTCCTTGGCTTTGTGAACCATCCTTTTAAGTGGATCTTTCTGCTTGTGCCCTGAGGTCCAGTCTTCTCCATCACAAGTCACTTTTTAAAAATTTTTATTTTCGAGGACAGGGTTTTGTGGTGACATTGTGTCCCCCAATATATTGTGCACCTTAATAAACTTATCTGGGGTCAGAGAACAGAACAGCCACTAGATAGACATAGAGGCCAGAAAATGGTGGCACACACACCTTTAATCCTATCACTTGGGAGGCAGAGATCCATCTGGATCTCTGTGAGTTCAAGGCCACACTGGAAATAGCCAGGCATGGTGACTCACACCTAATTTAATCCTAGGAAGTGATGGCAGGAAGCAGAAAGACAGGAACTAGAGGCTTTTAAGCTTTTAGCAGCAGTTCAGCTGAGATTCAGATGAAGACTCAGAGGAAACAGGATGGGCTGAGAAGTTGGTGAGGTGAGTTTAGCCGTGACTTGTTCTGCTTCTCTGATCGTTCAGTGTTCACCCCAATACCTGGCTCCAAGTTTTTGTTTTTTTTTTCAAGACAGGGTTTCTCTGTGTAGCTTTGCGCCTTTCCTGGGTAGCTTTGCGCCTTTCCTGGAACTCACTTGGTAGCCCAGGCTGGCCTCGAACTCACAGAGATCCGCCTGGCTCTGCCTCCCGAGTGCTGGGATTAAAGGCGTGCGCCACCACCGCCGGCCAAGTTTTTTATTTAATGAGACTGTTTAGCAATTCGTCTACAGGGTTTCTCTGTGTTAACAGCCCAGGTTGTCCTGAAACTCACAGATCCACCTGTCTCTGCCTCCTGAGCGCTGGGATTAAAGCTGTGTGCTACCACAGCCTGGCTCACAATTCACTTTATAAGCCTTGCTACCTACTTGTTCAGAACTATTTGATGGCATTCAGCCAATTTAATCAGAGCTCTGACAGGACAGAAGGGAGAAATTACGGGAAGGGACATGGGCAGGGGAAAAGCCCTCTAGCCTTGGAGTGTGACTGGAATCCCAAAGGCTTTGCTGTAGGGCTGCTTACACAGCGTTATTTGTACAAAGGTATTTAAAGTAACAATGTCCCAGGCTTATTGCTTGAGTGTGTATGACCCTGAGTAGAGCTTATTCCTTTCCCTAGGTATCAAGTGAGACTTTTAAATGAACTGTTAGTTTTGTTTTCCTACCCCTCAGTATCCCTGTGGGCTGGATTTTTACTTTACCAACCGTAATCCCGTCAGGAGTCCCCTAGAAACCATTCAGAGATGTCATTTCCGGTTTCTTAGAAACCCTTTACGAATAGAAACTTCAAATACCACCAAAATCCTATCAATGACTGAGAGCCACGACTGTCCCCACACTTGCGCGGTCTCTCTGGGACTCTGAGACGCTCACGCCCATGTTCCCTTATGTCTTACCTTTCCCACTGAGCCTCTCTGGACCCTTACCCTCACCATAGCAGAAGGCTCTTTAAACTCCAAGCCTGCTTCAAACTGGCCGGTCTGAAAGTGTGTTTCTGTGACTAAACCGTGAATCCCAGTTTGGACTTTGTGCAGGTCCCTAAAAGTTGACGGGAACTCCTTAGGCTGCTGAGGGTGACTCTGGGGAAGATGTGCCTCCTGCTGGTCCCCATGAACGTGAACCCCACGGCCATTCCTCCAGTCTTCCTTAGACTCTCTGTGCGGAAAGCATCCTGCCCTCACTGCTTCCCCAAACACCGAGCTCCCAAAGCTTCAACGCCTTGAGACAGCTGTGCGGAGCAGCTCTTCCTCTGCGGGGACCTTTCCTTTCAAGGTGCGCTTCCGGGAGCCAACTACCAAAAACCTCAAGTTTTCTAGGCTGTGCCATCTAAAACAGCGGTTACCCTCTTTACCTACCATTTACATTATTTCAAATCACCGGCTGAACCTCGGGCTCCGTAGACTCTAAAGCAGGGAGTGCACTTCACGTGTTATCCCTACGGCCCTCAAAACAGCCCGGCCACACAGCGGTCACCAAAACAAAACAAAAGCAAACCAAAGCCCCACTTGGACGGGTTTCCTGAGTTCTCTCGTCAACTGCAGCACCGCACTGTGAGATCATCTCACAAAGGTAGAGCCTACAAAACCAAATCCCCCAAACGGACACGGCCGCCTGGCTGGCTGCCTTTGGGTCCCTCGGTACCAGCTCGCGCCAGAACCCGCCCAAGCTTCTGCCGCGAGGGACGCGCCAGCCGCGTGCGGCGGAGCCCTGCCTGTCTAGGGCGGTGTCTGTTGTGATCCAGGGCGGTGTTTGTTGTGATCCGACGGCCTGGGGCCGGGCCGCGGCTCGCTCCCGCTGCAAACTGGACGCCCGGCAGGCGCCGAGCGGCGAGCGAGCCCGTCAGCCATTTGCCGAGTCTCTCGTGCAACTCTGCCAGGAAGCACGCTCCAAAAAAAAAAGGGGGTGGGTGGGTGGGAAGGCGGGTCTGCGCTCGGGCCTCGGTCGGGGAGCCCCACCCTCCGGGGTCGCCGCCTCCCCGCGCTAACAAAACGCAAAGCGGAACTCTAACCGCCGGCCGCGAAAGCGCGCACCGCAGCGCCAATGAGCGCGGCTGCAGGCGCCCCGGGCGCCGCACGCCCAACCAGGACGGGCCGGGGCTCGCTCCCTCTACTTTCTCATTGGCCGGAGTGTCCTCCCGGCCCCCCGAATTGGCTTTTCGTATGGGCACTTCTGATTGGCTCTTCCCGCTGGGGCGCAGGGCCGAGGTTTTGGAAACTGTGCCTCTTGGATTGGCGCGTTTGAGCACCTGAGGAAGAGGGGCTGGGACTCCCAGCCCCTCCCTGTCCCATCCGCCGACCCGTACGCTCCCACCCCTCCAACTCGCGACTGCGAAGGTTTAAAAAAGAATTAAAAAAAAAAAAAAGAGGGCGTGAGCGAGGCTCCTGCGCGCCAGCCCGGCCCCCTGCGCCGCGCGCGCCTCTGCGAGGACCCGCGCGAGCTGCCCGCGCCGCTGCCTGCGCTGTTTAAACTGCGGAACCCGTTAGGCCCGGGGGTGGAGGGGGGAGCGGAAAACTACCGTTCCAGCTGGTTCCGGAGCCGAGCGCGCCGGGGGCGAGGGGCGGTCGCGCGGCGGCTCGCGCCTCGCGCCTCGTCTCTGCAGCGCGGCGAGGAGAACCGGCACTTTCCGCGGACGCCACCTCCAGCCGCGACGCTGGCGCGGGCGGGGGTTCACTCGCGGGGGTCCTGAGACTGAGGAAAACGCGCCAAGTTCCCCCTCGGTGGCCGAGCGGGGGACCCTGCGGCTCGGGAGCGCCGCCACCGCCGTGCGCCCGTAGCCTTCGCGGCCGGGCTGCGCCGGGGATGTAGTGGGGCCGCGGCGGGCAGGACCGAGCGGCGGCCCGGCTCCCGCTCGGCGGACGAATGGTCACTCCCGCGCGGGAGGCACCCACCAGCGACCCCTCTCCCGGGACGGCGGCGGGGCTCACCTGTCGCGCCCGCCCTCTGCCCGGCTGGTCTCCCCGGCGGCGGCGGCGCCGCGGACTTGCTCAGGGCCATGACCGGGTAAGGAGGGTCGGGGGTTCGGGGCCCGCGGCTGCGGGGCAGGTGCGGACCGTGGGGAGGCCCCTCCGGCCCGGGCTGCGCTGCGGGGGACGGGCGGCCGGGCGGAGGGCGGGCGGGCGCGGCGACCCCCGGGCGGCCACCCGGCAGCTTGTGCCCCTCTGCCCTCGTCCCCGGAGCGCCGGCCGCCCGGGAGAAGAGGTGTTTGCCATCGCTGCGTCCTGCGTCCGCGTTTGCGAAATTTTACCGCGCATTTTCTTGACTTGCAGTTTCCCCACAAGTGTGTACGGCGCCACGTGTCTTAACCCTGCGCCCAAGAGCTTGTCTTTATTGTTTCACGGTTTTCTCGGAAAGGAAAAGTTGAACCCTGTCGTTTCACGCAGATCTGAAAAGTCATGGGGCTGGGGGTTCCCGGTGTCATTTGGCCGAGAAGGTGTACCGTGGAGTTCATTGTACGAAGCGTGGCGTATACGGTTCGGGAGAGACGCTTTTGACCGAAAGTTCCTACTTAGAAGGGACGGCGAGAGCGTAGGATTGGGCGCCGGGGAAAGTGACACGGTCTGGGTGACCGTCGGCGCCGGGCGCTTGTTTGCGGGAGGGGATGGCTGGCTGAGGTGACGGCCGCTTTTTCAGCTGGCGGGTCACTTCTCCCTTCTCTCATTGGCTCCCAGGAAGACACCTTTCTCGAGTCATTAAAGCTTGCGGATCTCTGACAGTTGAGGGAAGGCTGATTTATTATTCACAACATTAATGTCCTGTTTTTATTAATAAGTAATAGTGGCATCTTATTATTCATCATGTTTCATGAGGAACATTAAGGGGCCAGGAGAGACAAAACTGAAGTTGCGGGGAAGGTGGGAAAATTTGTCATCTATCCAGTTCTTCCTGAGTTGGTTCCCAAAAAATGGTTTCAGTGCTGTGTACACTGGAGTGAAATGTTTCGGGGTAGAATTTGAGTGATTTTTTTTTTTTTTTTTGGGGTGCACCTCAATTTACTACTCAGGTACCTACCTAAATTTGAAACTTGATCGTATTTTAGGGATATTGGGATAAAAGGATATTTTTCTTCTAGATGTCCCAAATGAAAAATAGACTTCTGTAAAGTATCACAAATATTACATTCTTTTTTCTTCCGTTTTGAAATTTTACTTTTAAACAGGGTAGAAAGGTTCTTGTTCAGTGCAATTTTAAAATCACAGTTTAGAAACAATTGGAGCTGGGTGTGGTGACTCACAGAGCTTTCATACCTGCGTTAGAGAGAGGCCGAGGCAGGCGACTCTGAGTCCCAGGCCAGCCTGGTTTACCACATATGACATTCCAAGACAGCCAGGGCTGCAGTGTGACCTTGCTTCAAAACAGAATTGGAGGCTAAAGTATAGTAATTTTTAGTACACATGAAGTGGAGCAAGGTTTTCCAACCACTGTTCCAGCTTTGTCTGTGTAGCTTCTTTCAGATTTTTGTAACTGAAGCCAGATATGTGCCTTTTGTAGTGAATTACACTTGACGCCTTTTCAGAGACTGTATTGTATATATTCATTATTGACTATAAATGGCCGTAGAAAGGAAGATTGTAGTGTCCACTGCTACTTTGGTTCTCAATCATCCCCCCCCCCCCCCCAGTGTTTCTCTGTGTAGCTTTGGAGCCTGTCCTGGATCTCGATTTGTAGACCAGGCTGGCCTCGAGCTCAGAGATTTGCTTGGCTCTGCCTCTCCAGTACTGGCATTAAAGGCGTGCACCACCACTGCCCGGCTCATCCCTGTTTTGTTTTGTTTTTTAACTTCTTATAATTAGAGACGGTTTTTGTGTAAACCTATTTATTTATTTACTTGTTTATTTATTTTTAATCGTTGTGTGTGTTTAAGGTCAGAGGGCACCCTTCAGAAGTTGAGTTCCGGGATCAAGCTCAGGTTGTCAGGCTTAGCAGCAAGTGCCTTTTACTCCCTGGGCCATCTCACCAGCCCTGGGTTTTTACTGAATTCTGTGACCTTATTGTACTCTGTGTATGATTTTACTAAATGGGTATTTTGTAATGTGGTCCTGAATGTATACATTCTAAAGTAAGAATTTAGTAGTATATCTTAAAGAAAGTTAAACAGTGTAGCTTCATTTAACCCAGCAGTTCTCAACTTGGGGGTTGCGACCTCTGGGGGTTCAAATGACCCTTTTTTTCATAGGGGTTGCATATCAGAGATCCTGCATACCAGATATTTACATTAGGATTCTTAGCAGTAGCAAAATTACAGTTATGAAGTAGCAAAAAAATAATTTTACGGTTGGAGGTCACCACAGCATGAGGAATTGTATGTATTCAAGGGTCACAGCATTAGGAAGGTTGAGAACCACTAAGCAATAAACCTTAAGTGTCTACTGTCAGGCATTAGGTTTTTCAATATGATGTCCTGATTTGTACCACCCACTTGGTAAATTTTTTACAATTGTTAATTTTGTCACCTATACCTGATAACTGAGGACTAATGAAATCTTTTTTGTGTGTGTGATTAACAGATTTAATTGGTGATTACAGCTGCCTTCTATAAGTTAATTCTCGTCAACTCCTTGCAATTTTAAAAGAAAATGCCTGGTGTCATACCTAGTGAAAGTAATGGGCTTTCAAGAGGTAGTCCATCGAAGAAGAACAGACTTTCTTTGAAGTTTTTTCAGAAAAAGGAAACTAAAAGAGCTTTAGATTTCACCGATTCTCAAGAAAATGAAGAAAAAGCTTCTGAATACAGAGGATCTGAGATGTATGTATTTTATTTTAAATCTATTTCTGTACTTTATTCTGAATCAATGAAGGAATATTGAACTTGGGTTGATACTTCTGTACTGACCTGACAGTTCACACAGGTTAGAAGAAAATACTCGGGTTGGGGATTTAGCTCAGTGGTAGGGCACTTGCCTAGCAAGCACAAGGCCCTGGGTTCTACCCTCAGCTCCAAAAAGCAAAAAAACAAACTCATGAATTTGCATTTAATGAGACGAGAATTAACGTGTCCTGGTGGTTCCTCATAGGATCACATCCACAATGTGAACTTACTAGCATTAACATCAGTGTTGGGAGTGATTGAGACTAACTTGGAATTATCGACTGAAACTATTAGTTCATGCTTGATATTTTGCAGAGCATTTTGTGTAACAACAGGGTTCTCTTTGATTTGGTTCAGAAGATTTGACAGTTACACTCCAAAACTACTCAGAAGCAGGACAGTTGCAAATTATATTGAAATTGGACTTTAAAAATGGCTTTCTAATTACACATAAATTCTTTAGTCACTAAAAAAGGAGAGAAGGAATGCACATAAAGTACAAGTGAGTCCAGTCATAATAGAGGCTATAAAGCTAATTATTTTGTATGGTGGGTAAGTGCACAGAAAATAATTGACGGGAGAAGGATAAAGCTCTGAGCTGAAGGAACTCCATCGCTTCATAATGGCTGTCCTATAGGACTGGACAGGGTTTGAGTGGCCCCCTTAGTCTAGCTGCATGATGTTTTTATTTGAATTCATTACAATAGGCTTCTTTTTTTTTATTATTAAAAAATAAAGAGCAAAAGTGAATATTCCAAATTGCTGTAGCTGGAGTCTATCGTTCAACAACTGGGCACTCTGTTGGGTAACTAAAGTAGATTTTATCCCATGTTTTTCCAGTGATTGTTTAGAGTTAGGTATGTAGCTCAGGATCTCCTGGGTTCAATCCCAAAGATGGAAAAGAGATGACCTATTTAAGTGAGGAGAAGCAGTATAATTCTCCTCATAGACTTTCTTCTAAACCTTTATGAACAGGACTTTAGTATAACCTCCGTAAATAGTGTTGCTAATTATTAGCTCATACCCAGGTTTATATTCAGAATTAAACTGATTAAAATGTCACAGTAGGTGAAAGAAACCACCATATCAGTTCATTTACTTTTGTGGGATTAACATTCTCTTAAGGGAATTATTGTGAGGTTTGTGGAGTATAGTGATGTTTTAAAATCTCTAATGGGTATATGATATATTTTGAATCTGTAATGGTTGCTCTTAAAAGTGTCACCTGATTGTTCATGTCATACCTCTATTGTAAAAAACCTAAATTTAGGGCAGTAGCATTTTCACTTTAAGATGCCACTTTATATCTTTTCTTCCCTGTGTATTAATAGTGACCAAGTTGTTCCTGCGGCACAATCCTCACCAATAAACTGTGAGAAGAGAGAAAACCTGTTACCATTTGTGGGACTGAATAATCTTGGCAACACTTGCTATCTGAATAGTATTCTTCAGGTAAAATGAGGTCATGTTTAATGGTTCTGAAAATTTTAGATTATTGAATGGCTTTGCCTATACTTTGTTTACCTTTCAAACCAAATCAGGCTATAATAATACTCTAAACTGCACATTACTAAACTTCCCGTGGGCTAAGAAAAAAATAAAGGTGAGATATTAAAATTGGGTAGATTAAGACGATACCACAACATTTTTTTTTTCTTTTTTTCTGCTTCATTCCTGGTGCTGTGTCCACTTAAAAACTTCTGTTATTTTGTGTGCCCTTAAAATTTTCTGTTTGCTTTTTTTGTCCTTGTAATCTTAATCTTACTAATATATCTACCTAGGTTCAGAGCTAAGAGCTACTCAGGGAAGAGTGGGTTAGAACTGATGGGGTAGAGAAAATAAGTTTTGATTAAGGGTCTTAATGTCTGAGTGTTAGGTGATAGACATTAAAATTGCCCTCCTGAAGGCATTAGTGATTCTAGGTGTATTGTTTGCTCAGTACTTAGATGCTATCCTTTTTGTAGGTGTTATACTTTTGTCCTGGTTTTAAGTCTGGAGTGAAGCACTTATTTAATATTATTTCAAGGAAGAAAGAAGCTCTGAAGGATGACTCTAATCAGAAAGATAAGGTAAAAAGATAAAAAAATTAATTTAAAAAGCAACATAAGCTAAGGGGAAGGTCATGTAGATGGTGCACACCTTTTGTCCCAGCACTTGGGAGGCAAACACAGGTGGATCTCTGAGGCTGAGGCCAAGTCTGGTTTTGTCTCTAACGTGATTTCTTGGCCAGACAGGGCTACACAGTGAGACCCTGTCAATAACAAAAAACAACTCACACAAACAAGAAACTAATGGGAGGAGTTAAATTTATTTGTTAAATAAACACAAGGTTAATAGATTAATATTAATGTTAAATAAAAGGTAATAGATTCTTGAGAGTTCAGGAGAGTGCTGGCAGATGATTTCTGTTGATTTATAAACAAGAATTAAGCTTTTCAGTATTGTATATTGTCAGTATTTTTCATTCTGATAAAAGAGTTTACCAGATTATTCAGTCTTGTATAGTTTTTTTTTTTCTGTTTTATTTTTATGCATTGGTTACTAGATCAGGGAAGTTCTACCACTGACCAATCCCCTAGCCTCAATTGCAAAGAAATATATTAAAAGAAAACTGATTAGAAAATTACTTTCCATTTAGAAAGCAACTGGGGAAAAACTCTAAAATGAAGAAAAAAGTTGACCTGTATGCTTAATAGAATTTTTGTTGTACTGAAATTAAAATTAGAAGAGCTACATTGTTCAGTGATACTAAGTAAAGAGGTACTTATTTAATTTTTTTTTTCTTGATAGGGAAGCTGCAAAGAAGATCCTTTGGCAAGTTATGAGCTTATATGCAGTTTACAGTCCTTAATAATTTCAGTTGAACAGCTTCAAGCTAGTTTTCTCTTAAATCCAGAGAAATATACAGATGAACTTGCTACACAGCCAAGGCGACTGCTTAACACACTCAGGTATAGCCTCTCTAACCCAACTTTACAGTTCTTTATGTATGTTTCTGTCTTTAGATGAGAGTGATATAGGAATAAATAGGAATAAATGGCAAGAAAAGTGAAGCTCTAGGTTCACGGCCTTTTATATCCCAGAGGTTTTGAAAATTAATTTTTAAATATAAATGATACTAAATTAGATCAAATTTATATTAGTCTATTTATATTCTTTACTCGTGGTTCTTCCTGATATGTATCAGTAAATTTTCTGTCAAGACTGATGTGTGATTATAGGGTACTGCCCCATATGTTGATGATTCATACTTTTATTTTTGTGCTATATTACACTCCTTAAAAAAAAAAATACAGGTATATGGACTCCACACCAAATCAGTCTCTGGTAGTAAAGCCCAGATATCACTAGATTACTCATTTTTGTGGTACTGAGGATTGAACCCAGGCCTTGTACATGCTAGAGCACATACTCTATCATTGACCTGTAGACCCATATTGCCATTTGAAAGTGAAAATACCAGAATTTTTGAACACATGTGGTCCTAAGGATTTCAGATTAGAAATTGCAGGCAGGTCTGTATACAGAACGTGTCGATGTGTAAAAACTCCAAGTTCCAAACACACACATACATATATGTATAATAACATTGAAAAAAATTCATAATGAGAACTTACAAAAAAAGTCTTTTAGTTTTTGAATAGATACACGCACAGGACATTTATTTACCTTTGTTAAGAGGCATTATAAAAAGGTGGCCAAGAGCTGATTCTGGACCCTCAGTTTGCATCTTTTATGACTCTATTAGGCAAGTTATTTAACCTTGTGGCATCTGTCAGTAACTAGTAATAGCAGTTACTGTGAGGGACACAAACAGCATTTTTAATAAAACCTGGTGTATGGTAAAAAAACAGTTATAATATTTAGAAGAGGGTCACAGTATTGAAAGTAAAAAATACAGTAAAATTGTTTTTTACTTTTAACTATAAATTTAGGTAAGAGGTTTCAAATTAGAATACTTAATATTTAAAATAGAAAAATTTTATGTTACTATACAAAACTGGAATTAGCTAAAAATGAATACTTCTATTCATAGGGAACTCAACCCTATGTATGAAGGATATCTACAGCATGATGCACAGGAAGTGCTACAGTGTATTCTGGGAAACATTCAAGAAACATGTCAACTCCTAAAAAAAGAAGAAGTGAAAAACTTGGCTGAATTATCTACTAAGGTAGAAGAAAAATCTCATCAGAAAGAGGAGATGAGTGGAGTCAACAACACGGAGATGGACAGTATGAGGAATTTGGAGGACTTTAAAGAAAAACTTCCAAAAGGAAACTGGAAAAGAAAAAGTGACAGTGAGTCTGGTAACCTGAAGAAAAAAGTTAAATTGTCCAAGGAACCCCAGTCATTGGAAGAGAACCAGAGACAAACTAGATCAAAAAGAAAAGCTACAGGTGACACAGTTGAGATTTCTAAAATCATCCCCAAGTGTGTTTCTGAAAATGAGAGTGCAAGACCCTCTCAAAAGAAATCAAAAGTTAAAATCAATTGGCTAAAGTCTACAACTAAGCAGCCCAGCATTCTTTCTAAGTTCTGTAGTCTGGGGAAAATAACAACAAACCAGCGATCCAAAGGACAACCTAAAGAGAACGAGTATGACCTGGAAGAGGACTTAGGGAAGAACGAAAGTGAGAACACAGCCAATGGTGGTATTCTCGAATCTCCAGGAAGCAGTGTTAAACCTGTGCACGTTAGTGAAGTTAAGCCCATAAACAAAGGTCAGTGTAGTTATTAGATGGACAAGTTGGGATATTGATAGCTATAGAAAGACACAATATTTGAGATCTTGTTTTGAGAAGGTAATTTACCATTAGATGTCAGCTGCAGTGTTTAAAGCATGATGGAGTGTGTGAACATGTATTATGGAATGCTCGTTATTAACATTAAGATTATTTTGCTTGATGGTTTCTAAACTAGGGAAGTGCAGTATATTTTTTAATGGAAAAGCTGTGGTATTTCTGTCCTTCCTCCCCGTTTTATGTACACAGTATGACATAAACTCATAAGGGACACATTCAGTGAATCTTAGTAGAGATTTTGTTTATACATGTATGCATCTTAGGGAAAAATCTATAGTTAATGTGGTTGATGATTGTACCAAAGTTTTCTTTCTTTGGGGCAGTTCTATAAGGACATGTCTTTGGGAAGCAAGTTGCAGACTAAGGATAGTAATTTCTATGTAAAAATTTTTTTGGTAGTGACTACATTTCATGAATAAGGCACTGCTTAATTAGATGTGAAAATGGGTCTTGTGTTCATTCATGATATACTTTATTCCAGTGAGAAATTGTTGACTTGGACTATACTGAAAAACAAATCTGTGTACACTCAATTTTCCTGTTTCTATTTTAGGTGCAGAACAAGTTGGTTTTGAACTCGTAGAGAAATTATTTCAAGGTCAGCTAGTATTAAGGACTCGCTGTTTGGAATGTGAAAGCTTAACAGAAAGAAGAGAAGATTTTCAGGATATTAGTGTCCCGGTACAAGAAGATGAGCTTTCTAAAGTTGAGGAGAGCTCTGAAAGTAAGCAAGTGGGAGCTGGTGTAGACCATGGGCTAGTTTTCTCCAGAATAATGTAGTATCCTTGGTATATAATATTTAGTATAGTGTCTTGGTATATAATATATAGTAGTGCTTGGCATATAATATATAGTATAGTATCTTGGTATATAATATATAGTATATTTGTCTTGGTATAGTGTCTTGGTATATAATATATAGTATAGTATCTTGGTATATAATACATAGTATATGTCTTGGTACATAATATATAGCTTTCCTGTTTTCTATTGCACCACTTGTTAATTCCGTTTATGAAACTGTAGCTTTTTAATGTAAAATGTTGGAATGCAAAAATGAAATAATTTAACATTTGAGTTCTTAGTATTTTGGTAACTGGGATAATTTATTTTTTTTATTTTTTATTTTTTTTGGTTTTTCAAGACAGGGTTTCTCTGTGTAGCTTTGCGCCTTTCCTGGAACTCGTTTGTAGACCAGGCTGGCCTCGAACTCACAGAGATCCCCCTGACTCTGCCTCCCGAGTGCTGGGATTAAAGGTGTGCACCACCACCGCCTGGCGATAATTTTAAAATTAATATTTGAGCCACTGTTGTGTTCAGTGTAAACCATGAAAAGTGTGGAATGTCCTGAGGAATCATGAGACTGGCTTTACTTACCTGGAGAATACTGGCAGTTGACTTAGACTGAGCAAGGACTGGGTTGACTTGGCTTTTGCTGACCCTAACATTTTTTTCTTTTTCCTTCTTGGCTAATGATCTTTAGAAGACATGTATGTGTACTTTAGGATGACTGAAAGTAAAAGAAATCTCTTTAGATGTTGGGGATGGGTTATTTGAAACTGAATAATATTACACATGGAACTTTGTTAATTTTTGACTGTCTGAAAGATATTATGAGTGAACAATTCTGTTTTATAGTTTCTCCAGAGCCAAAAACAGAAATGAAGACCTTAAGATGGGCAATTTCACAGTTTGCTTCAGTGGAGAGAATTGTAGGGGAAGATAAATATTTTTGTGAAAATTGCCATCATTATACAGAAGCAGAGCGAAGTCTCTTATTTGATAAAATGCCTGAAGTTATCACTATCCATCTGAAGTGCTTTGCTGCTAGTGGCTTGGAGTGAGTATTGTGAATAAACGAGGGAAATAGTAGCTTTGTTTCAGTACTGTGTGAAGTGAAGTCATTGTAAGAACCACTCTGCTCTTAGTAGGTGGGTTGTTTGGGTATAAATACATAAATACGCTTTGGGGGGCTGGTCACACAGCTCAGGTAGTGTGCTTGTCTAGCAAACATGAGGTCCCGGATTTGATCTCTAGAACTAAAAAGAAAACAAAGAACCAAACCCCACAAAAAACCAGCACAATTCTCAGATCTATCCTTTCAAAGTCATGTAGGTGCTAGTAATAGTGTTCCGCCTCAGTGGAACTGCCTGAAGGGGAGAAAGCTTTAATGTTCCTTTTTTTTTTTTTTTAAATTTCCCTTCCATCCCCTTCTCTGAGACAGGGTTTCATTTACTGTTATAGCTATGGTGTCCTCTACATGCAGCTGTCCTCTTGCCTCAGATGCTGAAGGATTAGAGATGTAAGCCACCAGACTCACACTTTTTTTTGGAGGATAACAAAGTGAAATTCTTTTCAGTTTTAAGGAAAGTTAGGAAATCCAACTCATCTCTGAAAACTTTGGGAAATTTTATAGTTGAGAATTTGTGCAAAAGCTATTAAAAATAGATATAAAAATGGATGTTTTTGGATAATCTGTCTTTTCTGAAATGCTATTGGACACTTCATGGTTTCCACACTTATTTATTGACTTGTTTGAAATTACCATGAGAGCATCCTAGCAGTCCTCAAATGTCATCAAAGAGATGTAGGGTCTTTTCTTTAGTAGTTTTAATATATATTACATGAAGCAAAAATAGAATATAGAAGACTTTGGTTTTAAAAGTTTGATCTTTTAAAAATTCTTATTTTCTAGTGTTATAAATCTAATAAAAGAATGAAGAAAATATACTTTCCACAGAAACATCCAAATATCAGTTATTTAAACTCTTTTTGCTTTTTTTTTTTTAAAGAGGCTCCCCACTGTGTATCCCTGGCTGGCCTGGAATTTGCTATGTAGACCAGGTTGGCCATGTACTTGATCCACCTGCCTCTGCTTCCTAAGTGCCAGGATTAAAGGTGTATACTATTATTATCGTAGGCTCTATTTTAATATTTTTGTGTATGATTTTTTTTCAAAATTGAGGTCTCATTCTATCTTTGCTCATAACTAAACATTAAGGACTTAATACTTGGATTTACATTGTATGTAAAAATTTCACATTTAAAACATGATTACAGGAAGCCTTTTTTTCCTTCCAAAGGTTTGATTGTTATGGTGGTGGACTTTCCAAGATCAACACTCCTTTATTGACACCTCTTAAACTGTCACTAGAAGAATGGAGTACAAAGCCGACTAATGACAGCTATGGATTATTTGCTGTTGTGATGCACAGTGGCATTACTATTAGTAGTGGGCACTACACTGCTTCTGTGAAAGTCACTGACCTTAACAGTCTAGAACTAGATAAAGGGAATTTTGTGGTTGACCAGATGTGTGAACTAGGTAAGCCAGAGCCATTGAATGAGGAGGAAGCAAGGGGGATGGCTGAAAATTACGGTGATGAAGTGTCAATTAGAGTTGGTGGAAATGCCCAGCCAAGTAAAGTTTTGAACAAAAAAAATGTAGAAGCTGTTGGACTTCTTGGAGGACAAAAGAGCAAAGCAGATTATGAACTGTACAACAAAGCGTCTAATCCTGATAAAGTTGCCGGGACAGCGTTGGCTGAAAATAGAAATTCTGAAACTAATGATACAAATGGGACCCACGAATCCGACAGGAACAAGGAATCCAGTGACCAAACAGGCATTAACATGAATGGATTTGAGAACAAAATTTCCTATGTAGTGCAAAGCTTAAAGGAGTACGAGGGGAAGTGGTTGCTCTTTGATGACTCTGAAGTAAAAGTCACAGAAGAGAAGGACTTTTTGAATTCTCTTTCCCCTTCTACATCTCCTACATCTACTCCCTACTTGCTATTTTATAAGAAATTATAGTGAGTATATTTTCCTTGTGTATATATTAAACAGACCTGGACAAACATTGGTAAAGTTGATTACACCTAAGAGTCTTATCTTAGTTTATCTTTTGAAGCTATCGGATATTATTGGTCTCTCTAGACTTTTATATAAATAGTGAGATTTTAAATACTGAAAACCATGTTAATTTTTAGAATCATTTTCCTTAGTAGAGACGAGTGATGCATAATAAGCTCCTGGGAACAAACTTGTATAGGTACTAAATGATCCAAAATGGAAGCTTGGAAGCAGTTAACACTTTTGGATTTACACGATCTTTTGTGTTTGCTTTTTAAAATAAAGTGCTTGTATTTGTATTCTCCATATTTTGGAGTAATTATCTACTTGATGTTTATAGGTCTGGCTTTTTCACCTGAGAAACAGAATCTCATTCAGTATATTTAGTTTTATAATAGTCATGGAGCCAAATCAGAGGCACAAAGCCTAGAGTGTGTATATTCACAGTGGTGTATATTTTGTGCCTTGAATAACTTTGGAAAGTGTCTCAGAAAACCTGGCAGTCCCTTCTGTCTTCATAAGGATTTTATATGTATTTATGAAGATGACTCTGTACTCTAGTCAATCTTTTGGGCATGACTCATTTGTATCTCTTCATACTCATTCTGCACGATCTGTATATAGTACATCGACCTAGAGGTGTGACCTTTAATTTTTTTTTTTTAAAAACTGGGAGGTCAATAAAATTTAAACTGTTTAACAACCATGTATACACATGTGTGATTTTTTTAAATGCATAACTTTTTATCAGCCTTCTCTTAAAGGCAAATGTGTGCAGATTAAGAGAATAATCATGCATAATTACCTTCAGTACTCAATTTCTGGCAGTGGGAAGCTGAGGTAAAAAATATTTTCAGAGGACAAACTAGTTCTTCCAAGTTGTCTTAGTTTTAAGATAATGTGTTCAACATACATAGATGCCTGACTAAGTTTTAAGTCATTCTAAGTCACTTGGTTTAGGACTACAAGGGACACTATTGGCGTTTAAGCTTATCTTAGAAATGAGTAAGTATATAAATGCTTTTGGAATAACATCTAATTTTGACAGGAAAGACTGCTTATTCAATTAACCTTCTCCCACAGATGGTGTGATGGAAATTAAATCCTGAGTCTCCTTCCCTTTAGTTTAGAATCACTGGTAAATTTTCAAATAACCAACTGTGCTATCAATTAGAGATGAGGCGAGAAAGATGTTTTTAGAAAACATTGTCAGGAAATAGAACAAAATGAGTAAGATGTCTCCATTCTAACTCATGAGAAAATAACTGGTATTTCATAACTAAATCATAATTACATAAAAATTAAAGCTCTTCATACTCCCACTGAGATATGAAACAGTTAAAGTAACTAAGTGAGGAGTGACAGGTTTACTTAGTGTCTTCTCCCTACTGGTTACCTCCTTTACCATCCCACAGCTCACCAAAGAGGGGAAAGGATGTCATTTCAAGTGACTCACCAGCGCTCAGTAGTTGGGTATTATGTTTGAAACATTCAGAAAATGTGAATATTCACTGGGGTAGTTGTGCCAAGTGTGTAAAGTGTTAATTTTCTCTGTGTACCTTTTTCATACTGAAATTATAATTACTTTGATGATAGCAACTAATTTATGCATTTTGTAAAACCAAGTAACTTCTCACTTAATTGGTAGAGGAAAACCAATGAAGCGCTAGCTCCATGTTACCTTCACTGATATCAAATAGCCTTAGAGCAGCTTTCTAGTTAATGGTTCAGTCAAACATTTGATACATGAATTCGAGGCACAGAAATAAATTTAAATTGCTGATTCATGAAGTTGATACTAGTAGAATGACCCATAAAGATCAAGTTGCTATCATTACCATGTCACCAGTATTAGATATTTTGGTGTGTTAATCATTTATAGAAATTATTTTGGTTCTTTTGTTTTTTGCAAGTTTCTCTGTGTAGCCTTGGCTGTCCTGGAATGCACTCTGTAGACCAGGCTGGCCTGGAACTCACAGAAATCTGGACTATCTCTGCCTCCTGAATGCTCAGATTAAAGGCGTGTGCCACTACTGCCTGATTTTATGGGAATGTTGTATCAAATACTTTTTGGTAATTCTTAACAGGTCTTTTTGTGGGGTAGTATCTGTTACCATTAACTAATTTGGGGCAGTTTTGATGCCAGTTTAGAACCAGTTTTTGAACAATTAATTATTACCCCATTGTAATAGAGAAAAAAAAACTAAAATCCCACTCATTAAAATTAGTGTAAACATTCACATATTTAATAGTACCTTTAAAATAAGCATTACTACATTTAAAATGGTTCCAAAATGAATGAATCTATAAATGGTAATATAAATTAAAAAATAAGAACTTAAAAGTAAATAAATTTAACATTAGCTATGGTATAAATAATTGTAAATGTGTACTGTACCTTTGAATCATTAACTTTTTTTTTTTTTTTTTAAGATGATAGCATGTTACCGGAAGGTTAGAAACCACAGCCATGAGCTCACATGTAACAGCCTGCACCTGGTAGCACATTCTTCAGTGAGCAAATCAGTGCTATTGCTTCCAGATGACATCCAAGTCCTATGTCTCAATAGAAGATCTCACATCCATGTTGAATACATGGCTTTTTTCAAATGGATAGAACAAGTGCATATTTTAGAGTTCCATTTTTCGAAGGCTCATGCGGCTGAAGGAGTCTCTGAGGAAAATAAGAGAATATCATTAACAATTTTTAGAAGGTACCACAATTTTTTTCATAAACCTTTAAAGGGTTTTTGTTCTGTTTTTCCTGCCAGAGATACCTCAATGTTAGATGCTCATCTTATATTCTCTATCATATTCTGGTTTAGATTTCTCTACAGATTAGAGGTATGTGATAGCAGTCACTTTGCCAAATCTATAGATTATTTGTCCAAAAGGTTATTTCGATAACTACTTAAGGTGTCATGGGAGAGATTTCTGTAGTATTTGGGATTACTATGGTAAAAGGCAAGTGTTTCTTTAATCATAAACTTGAAACCAAACAAGTAGTTCTCAAACTACAAAACTTTTATGTGGATTGATATATTACTATTTGCCATGTTTGAAATTAAAATGGGAAATTTATTTTATGAAGTAACTAATTATATTTTATTTAAAAAATTTTGCAAGGGCCAGGCATGGTGGCTCACACCCTTAATCCTAGTACTCAGGAGGCAGAGACAGGTCGATCTCTGAATTTGAGGCCAGCCAGGGCCAACAAATTGCAAAAACATTTAAAAAGAGTAGCACTCACGTGATGTCTAGCTTAATAGAAGGCCTAAATTCTCCAGCCTGCTTCTACAGTCAAGCATTTACAAGAGCACATCTCACCCAGTCCCTGGGAAAGTCCCTTCTACCCATAGGAGAGCATGAAGATGGTCAAAGTCAAGGTCTCAGATCACATTTAACAATCAAAACAACATTCCAGGTTTTATATTTTCAGCAAAATTAAAATCCTAAGACTTTTTTTATCTCCTGAGTTCTAAAGACTTGAGTTTATTCATGAAATGTTTCTCTAGATTTTCCTTCTTCATGAATTGGTTTCTTTTGCTCAGCCTTCCTCATGTTAGTTAAGTAGACGCCGTGGGAGTTTAGGAAAGGTGAAAGCAGTTACAAAGAAAATGACATTTAGCTTTGCAGTTCAAAGATTGCTTTTTTAGTTCCAGGGGAGAGTTTTAAAAGCTGGATACTATTCATCAAGAAAAGAGGTTGTTAAGCTGGAAAGATGGCTTAGTAGTTAAGAATGCTTTCTGCTCTTGTAGAGGGACCCAGGTTAGGTTCCCAGTACCCATAGGTGGCTCACAACCTTCTGTAACTCCAGTTCCAGATCAGATGCCCTCTAGCCTCCAAGGGTATCTGCCTGCACATGGTGTACAGGTTCACGCAGTCACACATACACACATTTTTAAAGTCTTTTGGGGGTACTGGGGATGTAACTTAGTTGTAGAGTGCTTGCCTACAAGCCCCAAGCCCTGGCTAGTCTCCTAGCACCACATAATCTGGGTCTGGTATTCTTGTAATTGAAGTACTTTGGAGGTAGAGGCAAGAGGATCAGAAATTCAAGGTCATTCTCCCCTACATATTGAATTCAAGGCCAACCTGAGTTACAGGATATCCTGTTTCAAAAAGTACATTTTGGTTTTTAAAAAAGAAAAGCGTTTCGTAGATCTGGGCTTGGCAATGTACTCCTGGGAGGCAGATGCAGGGAAATGGTCAAAGGTCAACCTAGTTTAGTTTTTTTTTGTTTTTGTTTTTTTTTGTTTTTTTTTTTTTTTTCGAGACAGGGTTTCTCTGTGTAGCTTTGCGCCTTTCTGGACTCATGGTAGCCAGGCTGGCTCGAACTCACAGAGATCCGCCTGGCTCTGCCTCCCGAGTGCTGGGATTAAAGGCGTGCGCCACCAACGCCCGGCTCAACCTAGTTTAAATAGCAACACTCCAAAAAAAGTGCCACCTTCCAAACAAAACCACCAAACCAAACAACAAAAACTACAAATTCCTCAGAGAACCAAAAATTGTATGCTGATATTAAGTTCAGAGGATTAGACTAAGGAGATGACAGGAAGCTGAAACTGTTGTGTTTAGGGACACGTCCTCCAGCTCTAACAGTCTTAGCACAGGAAGGACCGGAGAGTGAGAAAGAAACCTGAATTAGAATTGGCCAACTGCTTCATTACTGGAATCCTTGCACCTTCATATCCCTTGGGGCCTCTGACCTGCTGGGATTGATGGTGATGAGTGCAGGTAGCTAGAGATTTCAAAAAGACTGATGAGAAAACTGAAAATGGAGGTGCTTATTTTCCCACTGGGAATTCTGAGAGGAACCTTCCCCATAGGTGTAGGATAAGAAAAGTATACACTTTAGCACAAATGAAAAATGTTCTTTGCACTTCCTCAGTTCCTGTAGTCCATGGGGCAGATGCAGATGTCACAGATGGAGGATGTGACATAAAGCAGGCCCTTCACTGATTTCCTTTGTCCTTTTTTAAGAGAGTATTTGTCTAAGAGGCCCAGACTCTCCTTGATCTCACAACCCTGCTTCAGCTTCTCTAATACTGGGATGACAGCAATATACAGTGAGTGTTTTGCTGAATGAATATGTAAATTTGTTTCAGTCAGTGGCTTCTCAATGGTTATCAAACAACTTAATTGGTTTATTAGTATACTGTTTCAAAGAAAAGGGTGATAAAACAGTGCCACAGTAATCTAACAGGTAGAGAGAAATTCAATATAAAAATGTGAAAAAAGGGCAGTTTACTTTTAGCAGTTTTTGTCCAGTTTCCAGAGCTCAAGTGCTACGGAATGAATGCAGGCATCGCCACAGGCTCTTCATCTGCAATGGCATCTTCACCATACCCCCTCCCCGCCCAGGGTACCTGTACTAAACATGAGGCAAGTACTGCTCACATGAAACCAGGATTCAGTTGTAGAAAATTCCAAGTCCTTCCTTCTGACTTACCAAAAAGAGAAAAGTACTGACGCCTCTTGGGTAGTTGGGTCACCTGCTTTAATCTGTGGCAAGGTTATGTAGAATATTGATGGCTCTGGCTGAGGAAAATGAAGGCCTTGCTCATGAAACACTAGTGAATTCTCTGACAGAAGTGCCAGAAGCTGGGACAGGACTTTGGGTGGGTGTATGAAGGCAGACTTAGTACTGTTCCAGTCAGCATGGCTTCCACAGGGAAAGCTGACATTCAGATTGATTGGGGACAAGTGCAAGGGCTCATGTACTAGTTGATTTGTTAGCTTTCTGGGGACACAGCATTTGAAATGTAGAGTAAAAGGCTGTGAAACTTCAAATCCATCAGTTTTTCTCTTCCTAAAGAGCTCTGAGGAGGAAGCAGAGCATACCTGTGGCAGGTGACGGGCAGCGCCGCCTTGTACAGCTGAGGGATTTTTCTGTTTATCAGAGGCTGCAGAGCCTCTTTAAGGCGGTGATAGTTTCTCTCCAGTTCTCTCTGATACTCCTTTTGATCTGGCCCAATTAAGCTCTTATTTTTTCTTAAGGCATCTTCACACCTAGGGGGTGAGAAAATACATGTTTAGATATTCCCCTCCTGGAAATGTGTAGTCTTTACCACAGACACACACACATTTACCGTGATGAGGACATTTCATACTTCAGCTGATGGCAAATGAGTCTTGTTTTAGGTTTGTGGTGGTGTTGTGGTTTGAGTATACTATGGCCCCACAGACTTGATGTGTTGAAGGCTTGTCCCCAGCTTATGATATTGAGAGGACTGGATCATGAGGGAGCTGACTTCATCAGTGGGTTATTAGGAGGGTGGCCTGGATGGAGAAGTAGGTCCAGTAGTGGTCCCTGGCCAGTTGCTCTCTCTCTGCTTCCTGGCTGTGATAAATACTTCCTGTACTCATTAAATACATTATTTCATTAATTTGTAGCCCAGGCTAGTCTAGAACTTGTGATTCTTCTGTCTCAGCTTCTGAGTAGGGGAAATGTGTGCCACCAGATCTGACTTTCACAGTGTTGGGGGATCAAACTTCAGGCAAGGGCTTTACCACTGAGTTGCTCCTGAGCTGTCTGCCAACTGAAGTGATGCGCCGCCCCCCCCCTCGTGCGCACGCGCACACACACACAGTTTCTAGACCAGAAACTCTTTAGAAATTCTGGTCACTCATCTGTGTACCAATAGCATTGGCACTCTTCCGCAAACCCCCATATTGATATAAAAGGTTTGGTTTAATAAACAGATCTTGATTATTATCCAATTTATTCAAATAGTTAAGAAAAAACATCTGGATCTCAACAGATAAAGAAAAGACATTTTAACAGGCTAGAGTGGTGGCACACACCTATAGTTCTAGCAGCTGAGGAGCTGAAGCAGAACATCAAGTTCAAGGCTTACATGGGCTGTCTCAACACAACAAAGCTGTATCTATATATGTGTATCAATATCTCCTTGCTTGTGAATGCAGCTCAGATGATGCTTAGAGAAATGCATAGCTTTAAATGCTTATACTATAAAGAAGAGGCCATCAAGCTTGATAACCTGATTGCAGAAACCCACGTGGTGGAAAGAGAACTGACTCCTGTAGTTTGTCTTCGGGCCTCCACAAACAGGTCCAGAGCATGTGCATGTGAGTGCACATGCACACACAAACACACATAAAATGCAATTTTAAAAATAAAAACTGTTAATATTGAAGAGTAAGCAATTTGAACAGACTAAACTAAAAATATGAGTTTATGTATTTTGGAAAAAGCATGCTATCACTTAGGTGAACACATGAAACCCAAATCTGTTGTACATTTGGTATCCCATTCAGACATTCTTCTATGTACATGTTTTGTATGTATATGCTTTGCAATAGGAGCACAGCCAGGAGTCTCCAAGTATATCCAAAATACACCAGTTGGAGGAACAAAAGCACATATATTCATATAATGGAACAAACAGAAATTAAGTAAAACAACACTTATCATCACTGAAGACAGCGTATGACAGAAACCAGTACATACTATTCATTTATATAAGGTTAAAAAATGTAAAACAGCACACCATTCAGGGATTCAGTATTTCTGATAAAACTGTAAAGACAAGAAAACAAATGAGAAAACAGAAATTTAGGACATTTCTGGAAGGAGAGGAGGATGACATCAGAGCATAGAAATAGATTATTTTAATTCAAGATTTAATGAAGATAAGTTTTAAAGACAAAACCTCGGACCAAAAGTAAGTACACACAGAAAGTACTATTTTTAGTAATTAAGAACAAACCAAAGTGTCACTCAAAATTGATCCACAGAAGATACCTTATTTATATGGGTTGTAACAAAGCAGGGAGCTGAGACTAGAGTACCTTGCATTCTTGGTATTATTAATACTGAGACATTTGGGGGTGTATACTATATTAGGAGCTAATAAAAATGTTTATTTTTTTTTTACTCAATCATTTCATGAGGTAAATTTTAATTCAACAAAAGAAAGAAGACCTATTGTGCTATAAATTACACCATATTTAAATTCAAACCGACGAAAACAATATCAAAACAGTTAAACTGATGAAATAATAGCACCATTTAAATAATGGTTTTAATTTTAATTGAAATAAAATTTAAGATTACAAGCAAACTGTGAACTATGATTGTGTGTGTGTTAGTAGAAAAACACAGCTAACAGAAAAATAAAAATGGAGTATTAACTCTAATTCTTTCTTCCCCTCTACTCCCCTACTTTCTTTTTCTTTCTTTGAAACAAGATTTCAGTCTGAAGCCCAAGTGGGGTGGATCTCACTATATAACACAGGATGACTTCAAACTCACAGCAATCCTCCTGTTTCAGGCTCCAAGTCGTAGGGCTTGTAGGCATGTGGTGTACCACATTAGCTATGTAACTTTCTCTGTAAGGTTTATACTATGAAGCATTTAAAAACTTTTTGGGGGCTGGAGAGATGGCTCAGAGGTTAAGAGCACTGGCTGCTTTTCCAGAGGTCCTGAGTTCAATTCCCAGCAACCACATGGTGGCTCACAACCATCTGTAATGAGATCTGGTGCCCTCTTCTGGCCTGCAGGCAGAACACTATACATAATAAATAAATAAATCGTAAAAAGAGAGAGAGAGAGAGAGAGAGAGAGAGAGAGAGAGAGAGAGAGAGAGAGAGAGAGAGAGAGATAGATGAGATATCAAACTCTAGAACAAAAAACAAAAAACTTTTTGGCCTTTTTTATAATCAAAGAGGAGAAATTTCTCTATCCTGACAGTACCATCTAAAGAGACCTGTTGACTACAAGAGTTCATTCCTCTGAAGTAAGTCTATTTAGGCTTAGAGTCCTGTGCATGCCTTGTTTGTGCGAGACCCTGCTTTTTATGCCAAGCACCAAAAAGAAAAAGCAAACAGAGTAAGTACACCCCAAAAGACAACTGTTTACAATTGCAGTTCTGATAAAATATCCTAAAACAATAGTAAGCAGAAAGTTATCATCTATTATTAAGTGCCAATAACCCATAGGAACTTGTACTGTGCCATGATCGCCTGGCCCAAAGACAGCAGGATTTATTTTGTTGTTTTAAACCTCCCAAATAATGAAATTAATGTTAGCAATCTGTGATTTCCATAAATATGAAATATGTACATCTGCCAGTAAGTGGCCCAGGTCTTGTTGGGAACATGTTAGGAACTATGTTTCTTGCTGTTTTCTAAGACCAATCCCATGAGGCCATCTAGTCAAATGATTACATTATAGGATACAACAAATTGAAGATCTTATAGCAAATTCAGGAAATAATAGAGTGAAAGAACAACTTACAGATGGGCAAAAATATGTGTAAAATATACATGTGACTTAGGGTTAATATCCAGGGCACATACGGAACTCAAATGTAAAAATCCAACAATGGACAAGGTATGGATACTGATCTGAGAAGACAGGCAAATGGACAACACACACACACACACACACACACACACAAATTAACAACACACTAATCATTAGAAAACTGCAAATCCAAACTACCTCATCCCATTCAGAAGAATGGCTATTAAAAAGACACCAAATAGCAAGTGCTAGTGAGAATGTGGAGAAAAGGCTGCTCTTGCACACAACTGTCAATGCACCCTCTATAGCAGACAGTGAGCAGACCTTCAAAAGCAAAAGAAAAGGGGGCTGGAGAGATGACTTAGCAGGTTAGATAGAGCACGTGCAGCTCTTGCAAGGCCCTGAGTTTGGCTAGGGCACACACATGGTGGCTCACAACCATCTGTAACTCCAATGCACAAAGCTCCCTCTTCTGGCCTCTGCAGGCACTAGAGACACATATGATATACAGGCACACAAACAGGCAAAACACTAGTACGCATAAAAAGAAGCTTAAAAAACAAAAACAAAATAGAACTACCAAATGGCACAGCAACCCACAACCAGGTATACACCCACAGGAAACAAACTCAGTATGTTAGGTAAAGAGACATTTACACCCCCACTGCCCCCTGTTCACTGGAGCAGGATTCACAATAGCCAAGAAGTGGGAACAACCTACACCAGCCATCTATGAAATGATGAATGGGGATAAAAGGGGTGGGCAGAAGAGGAGAGAGGGTAGAGGGTGAGAGAATTCAGAATGCAATGTATGAAACTGTCAAAGAACAAATTTAATTATAAAAAAGGGTGAAAAGATGGTTCATCTGAAGATGGGGGAGGAAGCTGTCCAAGCATGAAGACCTGAGCCCAACCCCCTAACACACATGTAAAAAAAATCCAAAACTACCACCACAACAATGAGAAGCCAAATTATGTAGAAATTAATCTCAGTGGTGGAAGGGTGGAGTGGAGGGAGGAGACAGGAGGATCCACGGGGCTCACTAGCCAGCCAGTCTAGTTTGCTCAGGGAGAGACTTTTTCAAAATAGAAGATGGAAAATGCTTGAGGAAGACAACCAATGTCAACTTCTGGTCTCTGTGTGCATGCATATACAAACATACAAACATGGTACATATACACAATGGAATACATTTTAGCCTTAAAATCGTCTTATCCACAATAACACATAAGAAAACAGATACTGAGCCGGGCGTTGGTGGCGCACGCCTTTAATCCCAGCACTCGGGAGGCAGAGCCAGGCGGATCTCTGTGAATTCGAGGCCAGCCTGGGCTACCAAGTGAGCTCCAGGAAAGGCGCAAAGCTACACAGAGAAACCCTGTCTCGAAAAACCAAAAAAAAAAAAAAAAAAAAAAAAAAAAAGAAAACAGATACTGTGCAAAGTGAATTAAGTCGAGCTCAGGAAGACAGGTATTGCACATGTGTAATCTAAAAATGTGATTCCCAGAGAAGTTGGGACTAGAACAGTGGTTACCAGATGTTGAGGAGAAGGATGGAGCAGAGAGAAACTGGCAAAGGATGCTCAGCTACATTAGACTGGAGTGAGACAGCATGGCGTGCTATTACAAAGTAGGGTGACCACAGACAACAGTATTATACAGTATATCCCAAAAAGTTAGAAAAGATTTTGAACATTTTCACTATTAAGAAATGGTGCCAGGCGTTGGTGGTGCACGCCTTTAATCCCAGCACTGGGGAGGCAGAGCCAGGCGGATCTCTGTGAGTTCGAGACCAGCCTGGGCTACCAAGTGAGCTCCAGGAAAGGCGCAAAGTTACACAGAGAAACCCTGTCTCGAAAAACCAAAAAAATAAGACATATATTTGCTCCCGATTTGAGTATTATGTAGTGTATTCATGGATCAAAACATCATATCAATGTATCAGTTAAAAATAAATTTAAGTAGCTGGGCACTGGTGGTGTATGCCTTTAATCCCAGCACTTGGGAAGCAGAGGCAGGCGGATCTCAGTGAGTTTGAGGCCAGTCTGGTCTACAGAGTGAGTTCCAGGATAGCCAGGACTGTTACATAGAGAAACCCTATCTTGAAATAAATAAATAAACAAACAAATAAATAATTTAAGTTTAAAAATCACAAAGTTTCATATAACTGATTGATGGTTTTGGTTTTGTGACAGTGTCTGACTCAGTCCAGTCTGGCCTCAAACTTCATGGATAAAGGATGTCCCTGAACTTCTGATCCTCCTGTGTTCTCACGTGCTGAGATTACAGGTGTGTGCTAACAGTCTTATGCAGTCCTGGAGATCAAACCTAATAGGACTCCATGCATGCTCCACAAACACTCTACCAGCTCAGCTGTGTCCCCCAGACCCCGGTTGAAGCTTTTTAGGTTTTTATTCTGGGTGTCTGTAAAACTCAGCTGGAAGGAACTGAGGGTTTTGTAAAGCTAATGCAATGAAAAGGAAAGTGGCAGCACAACCCCACTTACTGATGATAAACCAATGTCCAATAAAGTTATTTATAACTTAATAAACACATTCAGTGTATGATTTGACAAGATAAACCGTGTTAGGAAGTACAGGACTGAGCTCTGTGCTTTGTTAGCTGGAACTCAGTCACTCCATCATTGCTTAATGGTCCAGTGGCTCTCTGAGAAACTTTCAGAAGTGCGGGGGACTCAATCCAGTGCCTTGAATGTGCTGGGCAAGTGCTCTACCACTGGGCTGCAGCTACAGCCACGACATGATATTCTGAGGTGGTTCTCAGACCCTACCCCAGGGTTCTATGGTTTCAGCATCACTGGATCACTGACCATCCTTACACAGGCCCTACCCCAGGATTTCCATGGTTTCAGCATCACTGGATCACTGACCATCCTTACACAGACCCTACCCCAGGATTTCTATGGTTTCAGCATCACTGGATCACTGACCATCCTTACACAGGCCCTACCCTATGGTTTCTATGGTTTCAGCATCATTGGATCACTGACCATCCTTACACAGACCCTACCCCAGGATTTCTATGGTTTCAGCATCACTGGATCACTGACCATCCTTACACAGGAACTGAAGTTGGCTCATGATTTTTCCTGGTTTGGTATCTTCTTTTACTTTTACTTTTTTTAAATCTAAAACCTAGAATTAATTCTTCAAGGTCCACATAGAATGTGTGGAATCTTTCCTGATACTGTCAAGTTACATTAATCATTCTCTCTTTTGTGATCATACTGTTAGTAAATAAAAATTAGGAATTAAGTAGTGAATTGATACTTTTCCCTATTGTTACAAATTCTAATATTTATTGAATATCTATTATGTGCCAAATATTAGTCAAGCAATACTCTGAAGCCGATTTTGTGCTGGGCAAGTTAGGACTATATACACGAAGACTGCTGTCCTTAGATGGCCTCATTACAGAGCACGCTCTTGGCTGGCCTCTGGGAATCTGCATTTGGGGAGGGGCTCACTATGCTCCTATCTGCCTTCCTCCTGCCAGTTTGGTGCTTCTGTCTGCCCTCCCCAGAGTCCCCCACACTCTGTTAGGTTTACTGCTGGAGGACTCATCACAGCCCGTGTCTGGCTGGCAGAGGGTCCTCTGAGCTCCAGCTCATGCGCTCTTCCCCTCGGTGACACCACCTTTGTATCTTTTCTGTGCAACAAGTCACAGTGACCAGAACAAACCTGCTGAGTCCTGGGAGTCTTCCTAATCATTCACTGAATGGGGGTATGCTTGAGACCCTGGACACCCATGCGTTACTTAACCCAGTTTATAAACCTCTCTATGAGAGGGAAATTACATTATCTTCCATTTGTTAGGAAACTGAAGAATAAAAGACTAAGTGACCCGAACAAGGACATACATACACTGATAGAGTTAGGATTTCAACATCTTTTGCTTCCAGTTTCTTGAGAGAGGGAAACTGGTGCTACCTACTGAAGTATAATACTGATTTTTTTTTGGGCATAACCAGCAGCTTTCAAGTTAAAAGAGTTGAGTATAGAAGGGTGCAGGTATATACTAGTAAAGAACAGTAAGACACACAGATTGCTTTTCATGATGAACCAATTCCTAGTTTCTCTTTTCAACAGTTACTTGTGGCTCTTATCTTAAATGAGGGCATTGGCCACTCTTAATTTGAAGTTCTTTATGCAAGAAGGCTCAGTTACCTTTTGGTAAAATCCTTGAAGCAAAGGCGTAGTTTGTTGTGATGTCTGAAGAGCTTTGGGTCACCAGGTATTTCAGATAGGAAGACCTGGGCAACCTCCAGAGGTCCCTGAAAAATAAAAGGAACAAAGAAGTGTTTTGGTTTTTTTTTTTTTTTTTTTTGGTTTTATGAGACAGGGTTTCTCTGTGTAGCCTTGTGCTTTCCTGGATCTTGCTCTGTAGACCAGGCTGGCCTCAAACTCACAAAGATCCGCCTGCCTCTGTCTCCCGAGTGCTGGGATTAAAGGCGTGCATCACCACCACCCAGCCAATGAAGTGTTTTTATTCTTTAGAGTCATGGAATTTACCTGTAGGACCCACTGACGGGGATGAATTTAGCATGTCTGTTATGACTCCTCAGGGACTGAGACCACTTCAGATTTTCCTAAAGTCACATCTACATTCTTTCCTCCTACAATCAGATTAGTTTCTTTCTTTTTTAAATTTTACTATTTTATGTGTATGGGTATTTTGCCTGCATGTATGTGTATGTATTATGTATATGTAGGACCCACTGAGACCAGAAGAAGGCACTGGATGCCCTGGAAAAAGAGACAGCTATGAGCTGCCATGTGGGTACTGGGAATTGAACTTGGGACCTCTGGAAGAGCAGCAAGTGCTCTTAACCACTGAGCCATCTCACCAGCCCTAGATTCATTTCTTACTGGTTCATCCTTCAAAGAAATAAGTAGGGATGGAGAGATGGCTCAGCGGTTAAGAGCACTGACTGCTCCTTCAGAGGTCCTGAGTTCAATTCCCAGCAACCACATGGTGGCTCACAACCATCTGTAATGAGATCTGGTGCCCTCTTCTGGCCTGCAGACATACATGCAGGCAGAACACTGTATACATAATAAATGAATCTTAAAAAAAAAAAGAAAGAAAGAAAGAAGTAAGCCTTTCAGGATGGACTACTGACTTCATCAATGCACTTTGCCTTGTATTTTTGTTTTTAATTATTCTGGATGCATAAATTTCAATGTATCTCCCAATCCACTGGTTATTACAGTTGATTTTACAAAAACAACTTTCTTCAGCATTGCAAAGGTTATTCCTGATGCAGTAAATTAAACAAGATGATCTTTTTTTGTCTTTTAAATCATTTGAAGGGGAAAAGCAAACATCATTTATAGGTTAGGGGCACAAAGGTCTAATTCAGTTCTACACCAGAGCATTTCTCAGCATTGCTCTTTAATCCAAAGAGTATTTGAGACACATGCAAAACTTGATGAACACTTTTCTTGATGTTCTTAACTGGGGATATTCTTGAAGACTGGGGCCAAGCCTAAAATCATGAGCAAGACTATCTGAGCCAACCAACTATAGGGACATCACAATGGCTTCCAACATGCATGACCACATTATTTATTCTATAGAAGTCATTGTGCAGAAGACCTGGACAAGAATCACTATCAAGAATCTTAAGAGAGCAGAGGTTCACATGTATTCAACACAGCTCTGGAATGAGTATTTTTTGAATCGTGTATACTTTTTTAAGGGAAGAAATTGTTTTGTTTTATGAGACAGGGTCTCATGATGTAGCCAGGCCTGGAACTTGCTCTGGAGACCAGGCTAGCCTGATTCACAGAGATCTGCCTGCCTCAGCCTCTCCAGTGTGGGATTAAAAGCGTGTGCCACCACAACTGTCTAGCAAAGGCTATTTTAAGTGATCAAATCCCTATAGTATAATAAATATAAGCCTAGGCAGTGGAAAAGGGAGGAAAGAAAATCATGACGAAGATGCTATTAAACTTCCATTTCTCAATTTATCTCCATTTATATTTCAGTACCTTGTGATTAATCCACTTGATCTGCATGATTCTGTCATTCTGTAAACATTACAATATTACTCCAAGTCCAATTTGTAAGTTAAATTGCACACATCCAGCAAAAAGCACCAACCTGGTTCACAGTTGTGCCTACAGACCCCTGGAGGACCATCTGAAGCATTTTGGGGTCTGCTGGGTCCTGATGTGTTGCAAATGCCAATTCCTGCGTCTTCTTCTGCATGTCTTCGATAGCAACTTCAATAGGTGTTAAGATTATCTGAGGAAAGCAGTAGCAATTAGGTCAGTGTACTGACTGAAACTACCTAATGAGCTTTAAATCATAAAGTCAGGAGAAATGGGGACCGATAAGCTTTCATATAACAAAATTCTAAACCTCAATCCCTAAGTTAATAAAAACAACACCAACAAAAAAAAAAATTCTAAAACAAACAAACAAAAAACAACCCATAAACTGATGTTGAATTAGGGACTTAGAAGACAGCCAAAAATGAAGGCATAACACTGTAAAAATCCTAGTATGCCAAGTGGGTGGGATGTATTTTCTGCTAAAACCACATGCCGATTCATGGCATGAATATACTTGCTTCATGAATTCTTTTTCCTAAGTTGTGGACTTACCTCTTCTTTGTGAGTGACATTGACCCTCGTCTTAATGTAAGGAAAGGCGTGAGACGTTGTCAGAATGGTCTTCCGTTTGAACTGTTCATGAAGTTCCCCGTGGGCACGGCCATCTAAAGTGAAGGGTGTACAGTACATGAAACGGCGGAGATTGTAATTCTTGTCAAAGTAAGTGATTCTGTCCTTCATCTCATAGGTGTCGAAGAATGGCTCCACATAGGTAATCTGAATGTATGCCTGGAAAAGGGAAAAGGTCCTTATTCGTGGACAGTAATCTGTCACCTAGTATTTGTCAAGCAAAACAACGTGGAGACCTTCAGAGACGCTACTACACATCATTACAGTGTATCAACCTACCTTGTTAGGATCTAGTTTACACTTGTCTACAGGATTAGAGTCCTTGATTACTTCAACCACATCCTCTCCAAATCTTTCTCCATAAAATCCCTGTAATGAAGAGAAGGCAATCTTTTACATGAATTTCCTAGGATTAGGAAACCAGAGTAGGCCTGGAGGGAGTCTCCTCAGCAAGACTTGGGGATTTGGCAAGTTTTGTTCTATGTCATGTCCATCCATACAATTAAATAACAGCCCAAAAAATATATAACTTTCTCCAATAAAACCTCAAGTTTTTACAAGGGGTCCTCAAGAGAACTGCAGTTTGGGCAATGGCCATAGCTCTTCAGAAGGAAAAACTAGGTCATTAAATCTAGCCACTCAGGAGGATCTCCATGCGTTATCCCCACACCTCCTACAAGGGCTTTATATGACAAAGTTTGGGAAATGCAGTCTCAGTATTTCTCAAGACTTACCTAATTCATAAAAAGTAAAAAATCAGAGTTTGAGCCAGTTTATGAAACCCAAGCCCAGTAACATGAGCTGTAAGGATTAATACCAGCTGAGAATAAAAACAAGCCTAGAGCCCTGCTTCCCAAGCTGTTCTGTGCACACAAGTCTCTTGGGGATCCTGTCAAAATTTAGATTTTGATTTGGAAAGTCTGGGGATTCTACATTTGAAGCGCTCTCCTAGGTGACACTAATGCAACCGAGTCACGAGCCACACTTGAGCAGTAAAGAAGGTTCAGAAGAGCAACTGGAAAAAGGAAAGATGTGTTAACACAGTCAGTACAAAACAGCCATCTAGGAGAGGCAGGGGGCTCAAGAAGGGATTCTACCAGGTGTTCCCAGGTGTGACTGCAGCGGCTAATCTCTGAAGATGTCTCACTGGACGGTAAGGCAGCAGAGATGACACTCCAGTCAGCTCTCTCCTGGGCCTCTGCTTCCTGTCTCATTACACACTGCTACTTAATGTCTTGTCTCTCTCTCAAGTGTAGACAAATTGGAGTATTTCCGAAGGATAATGGAGCTTAGAAAATGTGTGAAAATAAAGCCTCAAAAGTATAGCTAATAATATTTTCTGTTGTCCTAAAAGAATTGCAGGATTTGGAAGGGTGTTGTTACACCTCTCAAACATTCCTATATACCACAGAGGACATCTATCTGGCTTACTTAATAATGAAAACTGTCTGTGAAAGTCTATTCACTTTAGAAACATCAGAGGACATTTGTGAACCAGCACAGCATTCACCTCCAGTCTGTGAGAAATCTCTGCGAGTTTGGTTATTGCAGGCTCCTTGTACACAAACTCCTGTTCATCCAAATCCCCGAACCTGGTTCCATAAAAACCAACACGGAAATAGGTGCCAAACATCCGCTTACCATCCTAGGTTTAGGAAAATGAGAAAATTTAATATGAAGACATTTTGCTTTTGAAATTATGCTTAGATTGCTATATTGTAAAATTTCCAAAACACTGCAAAAAGTTAATTCAAATTTATGTTTATTTTTCAAATGAGGATAAAAATAAAGAAAATGATTTCATTATTTCTAACAATGATTATGCTTTTTTTTTTTTTAAAAAAACCAAATGAAACAAAATGGTCTTAGTTTTTAAGTCCACACAGTTGGGCTATATTAACTTATTTTCCTTATTGAAACAAACAGTCTTAATATAAAAGTAAGTCAAGTTAATTTGAACACAGCACTAATATATTTTCAAGTCAATACTATCCTCATAGTCTCTTTGAGTATATTAAAAAGAAGTTAAGAGTCAAGGATAGCATTTGGCATAGAGCACAAAATCAGTAAAGTGTCAAGATCCTTCAGAAGTAAAAATGTAAAATTAAATAATTAGTATCATTCTGCTGATAAAACTATCTGTGTGTGGAAGAGTAAAAATGGAATAGAAAGGAAAAGAACTGAGTGCAAGGTAATAATAAAATTTTGAGATGAGCTGCTATTTAAAGACCACCAAAAGCACTCTCACTAAATTCCCAATTCTTGATCTCTGTAAAATAAGAATTACTACCCTGCTTCCATTTCATTGGTCTCTTCAGTGATATACCCTGTATGACATCTCAGAAACACACAATTACTCTGATGGGACCTAACATTAACCACACACTGCCAGCAGGTCCAAGGACAGAAAGCCACACTAATTTTCTCTCACATGAACTCAGTGGGAACCAATTCTTTGAATAAAGGTAACATCTGGACATTTCCCATGCAATCTTTTGAGAATGCAGTCCCAAAGCTGTTTCAGAAAGATTTTGAACAGCAACTCCTCTATATAAACCACATGAAATATTCTGTACCGCTGAATTCTCTTTAAGCCTAAATTGTTTTATATTTATTTTTTTCTATATAGGAAAGACTAGATGGTATATACATTTAAAAAATGAACAGCAAATATTATAAATAATTAAGCAAAATGAGAAACTTTGATCCTAGTTTGCCAGTCTTATAATACTGAAGCAAGGAAAAGTATAATAGCCCCATAGTCTTGGCTATGATATGAAAAGTCACTTTGGAGCTAAAGAAATAAAATTTCTAACAAAAACATTTCAATTACTTCATTTGAGATTTAACATAAATATTAATTTATTCTTACAGTAAATGAACTCTCTGGATGAATTAAATAAATTACACGAAAATTTGTATTAGAACCCCAGGAGGCCAGTAATATACTTTGACACAATCAAGGCAAAAAGGCATTGCATAAACAAAATATCTAAGATAACTATTTACAAATCATTGATTAATTTTCAAGCCATGTCTCATACATGAATAATTATCATTTCTTCAAACCAAAAATACTAGAATATTCTATTCTAGCTGTAGAGCTGGAGGTTTCCGGTTTAAAATGTTATTCTACATCTTTAATATTATTTAAAGCCAGTAATTAGATCTTGCTTCCCTTAGCTAAATTTTCTAATTCTCAATCTTTGTATAATAGGAATTACTATCTTGCTTCCATGTTATTGGTCTTTCTAGTGTGTGTCCTCCCAAACAGACACAATACTGTGATGTGACCTGATGGTGAAGGGACCCGTAAGTTCCCTGCCTCACTAACTGGACTTTGGATCCGACTAAAATTTAACTACCTCTTTTAACATACTTTTCATACTGATATTATTATTTAGCTATTATTCATCTTCACAAACAGAATAAAAAATAAGGTTTTCTCCTCAAAAAAATATGAAATCAAATAATTATAATATAAATCAGTATAAACTATAGTAGTATCAAGAGTCAAAGATTAATCTTGTTGGAGCGAAATCACAGTTAAGGCTCTAGCCATCCACAAGGCTTTAAAAAAAAAAAAAAGACCAAGTAAACAGAGGAAAAAAGGGGACATTCCAGTAGACAGAGGAGAAAAACAGGGCAAATCCTGTCCCACAACAGAATGTATGTGAAGGAAACCATCCAAGCATCCTCTGGAGTACAGGATGCCTAAGGTGTGTCAGGCATTATGACACAAATTTGCCAAATTCGACACAGGAGAGGGACGTCTCATCAAGCAGGTGATAACTGAGGAAAGAGGTGCAAAGCTTGTCATACAGACTTCTTGGGGGAAAATCGATTCCAGCCAGAGGAAAAGTGTGCAAAGGCTCTGAGGCAAGAGCCTATCTGGTGTATTTGAGCAAGAGGATGGAGAACAGTGTGGGTGGACCAGAGGAAATCAACTGAAGAACAGAAGAAAACAGCATCAGAGAAATAACAAGGAATTCCTGGACTGTGTGCATGCGTGCGCTCGTGGATGTGAGTGTGTGTGTGGTGTAGAGGGTGAGGCTAGATAAAGGGAAAGGCCAATAATCTGAGCAACCATATTACAATTTAGAACTCCCTATCACTGAGCTGCTGGACTGTATCCAGTTTATCAAAGCATAATCACATAGCTTCACTTCCAGTAAGACATTCAACTTAATTTTTTTTTTCAGTTTTGATACTTGTTTTTTTTTTGAATTACTTTCCTATAATTTAACATTACTTCCTTTTACTGTTCAGAATTCATTCTGAATTTCACATCACTCCCCCAACTATACATGGCATATTCTTCCTAAGCAGTTTTACTTATGGCTTTCTTAACTCTGTGGGTGATGAAACTATAAACCAGCAGAGAAAATCACCTCCCATGTCAAATCTATTTTCCATCTGTTCTAGCTTTGTTTTCTTTAGGAAGGAGAAACCTGTCGGGCTAGTGGCATACTTCCACAATGACACCAATTCTGTGACTGCTCATCTTCATTCGGCTGTTTCCACTATGCTAGTTGGTTTCCACACAGGCACAGTCATGCCTTATACAGCGGTCATCTTTCCCTTCTGCTAGGTCTGTTCTTCTTAAAGACCATTTATCAGGTTCTTCTAGCCACGATTTCCGTTTGGGAACATAATACATGGAACATTTTATTAACCTAATTGTTTTGAGAGGGCCGGGGAGGGACACATAGGAATTGATCCCAGGGCCTTTCACGCTTTAGGCAAGTACTCTATCAAAGAAATGATATCTCAACCCTTTTTTCCTTTCTGTTTTCTATCATGAGACAAGGCCTTGCTGCGGTTTCCAGGCTAGCTTCAAACATGCAATCCTCTTGCGTGCTTCTCTGGAATAGCTGGGATTATAGGCCTGTGACATCGCACCTGGCCTATTAACCTAACTATTTATTTATTATTTATTTATTTATTTATTTATTTTTTATTTATTTATTTATTTATTTATTTTGGTTTTTCGAGACAGGGTTTCTTTGCGTAGCTTTGTGCCTTTCCTGGAGCTCACTCTGTAGCCCAGGCTGGCCTCGAACTCACAGAGATCCGCCCGGCTCTGCCTCCTGAGTGCTGGGATTAAAGGCGTGCGCCACCACCGCCCGGCTAACCTAACTCTTACACTAAGATTTCAAGAGGAGCTGGGTGATAGCTCAGCAGCCCAGCACTTGTCTAGAATTCATTCATTATAGCAACAACAACAAAACCAACAGATTTCAAGTGACAGTTATGTTAATATCAGTGATGTAAACAAAGCAACAGTAAAAAGTGATCTCAACAGCTTTTGAGTATTTACTGTGTTATAAACACTTTATATGTATCATATTAACTTCCCTTTTATTTTATTTTTAGATTTTGTAGCCTATGCTGGCCTTGAACTCTTAGTCCTCCTGCTTCAGTCACTAGTGCTGAAATTACAGGCACACAACAAACAGTATGCCCAGCCTACATGCATTACATTAATATTTAGTAATTCTGTGATTAGTACCACTATTTTTTTTCATCTTACAGATAAAACAAAGTAAAAAAAAAAAACAACCCAAACCAAAACAACAACAAAACCCCTTGCCTATGATCACACTGTGGTAAGTGATGGGGCTAGAGGATAACTCCAGTATTTTTATTTGGAATCCCAATCTGGTTCTTCTCCATAGTCCACACACAAGTACAAACACTAGGACATGAAAACCACCTGCAATGTCGCCAATTCTCTGGGGTTTTTCTTAAGAACTCTTGTGAATTTCTTTGAATAATTCAATTGATTTTTAACTTATTTTTTGTTTTGTTCTGGCTTTAAAACAGGGTTTCTTGTAGTCCAGGGTATCTGAGAACTCCCTATGTAGCTAAGACTGGCCTTGAACCCCTGGTCTTCGTGCCTCAGCCTCCTGAGTCCTGGGATTATAAACATTTCTGCTGAGTAATTCACTATAGAATTACCTCCACTTCTCTGTTTGTTTTATCTTCCTTCATGTTACAGTGCCATCCTCTACAATAACTGCTTTTGCATTTTGCAGATCTTTCTTGTACAATCCAATGTAAAGATCAGTGGTCATTTAACAGACATACTCTTCTCAGATACAGCCTAGCTATGTATAGCTCTATAGTCTTATCAGAGGTTCAATTCTGATCATTACATATCCCCCCAAAGATGTCATATCTAATATCATCTACAGTTTGCTGACCCAAGCCAGCAGAGAAGCAAAACAAAGTCGTACAGCATGGTCTTACTAAATCCACTTAACGTCTACTACCAGGGAGGCACCAACTCCACAGAGCACTGCCTCTCAGCTGTTGCTCTTCCCACTCACTGCCCCCTCAGCCAGCACAGCTCATGGGTCCTGAGGTGAAGACCCATGCGTGCTTTATACCTATATTTCTTCTCCTCTTGTAAAGTATCACAAATTCTCCACTCAACTACCTAAAAGCACCTTTATGTTCCATCCTAAAACAAAATAAAACAAAATTAAAAAAAAAATCTCCTTCAGTGTTCATTCTTCCCCTCATTTTAACCAGCTATTCTAGTTTTGCATTCATCTTATTTACTTGGACGAATTACAATATTTAACTCCACATTAGTGTAGGAGCCAAAAGCATAGCCAGTGTTTCTGAGCACACAACAACCAAAGTATAAATACATTTATGTTCACCTAACTCAGTAATAAGTTCAGGCAATCATTTTAGATGCTTCTATGTCAAAGACTAGTGGGTCTCTCTCTCTTTGGTAATCCATCAGGGATTGTCTTTATAAAGCTAATTTGATTTTCTCTAGCAGGTGGATTCTATAAGCTACATGGAGTAAGGTATGGTAATGTCTTTTAAAGGAATAGGTTGTTATATATATATTTTTTTAAATAGAGAAAATGTCATATAACTATATTATCAATATTTGAAGAGTTGTTTTTGGAAAATGTCAGCTTCCAGTGGTAAATTTCTTCATACAGATTGATAACTATTTGGCAAATGAACAAATGCATCTTTTGAAAGAAAAAATGGATACACACAAAAGGTGAAATGGCCATCCCATATTCACACAAAAATGAAACATTAAAAAAATAATTTAAGTATACCATAGGAAATGATTTATTTCCTATTATTTCAAGAAGAACAAATGGATTTTGGGAAAAATTAAAATAAAAGCAAACAGCAGACAGATAATGAGGAGCAAAATGTGGCAGAGCAGTCAACAGTGGCAGAATTTCAAAACAGACCACTGACATGTAAATACTTTAGTAAACTGCTAAATATCATAGTTGAGGGCTCTCTCTCCTCTCCAGAAAGCTTTGCCAAGTCAAATAAATTCTACCAAATCAAGAATAAAATGTAAATTGAGGAACACTGCAGAGTCAAGAAACCTTCTACAAATAAAAATTGTCCTTACGAGGTATTAATCCAATGAGAGTTCTATGAGAACACTAAGAAATTAGCTTAGAAACAGTTTGAGAAAAAAAAAAAAATGAAATCATTGAAGCCGTCAGAGTCAAACAGGAAAATATTCACAAGATAGGAACTTACCACAATAGACAATAGTAAAAGTAGGGAGTAGGTCAGCAACCAGGGGCAAGAGAGAGAAAACAGAAAGCATTTTAATTAGGGGAATTTCAAAACATTTAAGCAGCATATGGCAGCAAACACATTTTTAAAACGCAAGCATCCACTTAAGTTTAACAAGGGATAGCAAAAAAAAAAAAAAAAAAAAAACACACGTGCAACAAATCCAGATGCTGAAGCTGAAGGTCCAGCAGAGGCGGTGACAAGAATGCAAACGAGGGACAGGTCTGTGCAACTTTTACCATGCAGGGACATGATGGGAGAATGGGAGTAAGTCACAGTCGCAGAGGGCATATCGTCCAGGGGTCGATTTAGCATCAAGCAGACTTATAAAAAACTGCTCAGAGGTTTTAATATATTCTTAATTTTATGTCTAGTTTTCAGCTAATTCTATTTCATGTTAGAATGTCCATGAGGAACTTTATCCCTCGAAAATAGCCGTGGCAAGACTCTTCATATGTCTAGATGAAGCCCCAGAAACAAGAGATCATATTTAAGCATAAATAAGGCATGCACATTTAATCTGGAGAATGGAGGCAGATGTACAAGTGCTGGCTCATATAAAGATAAGCAGAGGGTAGGTGCTTTTTCAGAACTGGAATGACATCCAGTAGTAACATCTGCCTCTACAGTTTTCTTCTGGGTCCCCAAACAAGGATTGCAGGGAACCAAATAGAGCAGCCTAGCCTATTCAGCCAATGTAGTCTAATGACAAGATGAGAGGCAAAGCCAAAAATCTTAACAACACACATAGCCCAAAAGACTTTCTTCACTATTAGGGCATAATTTATAGAAATCTCTTCTTTACAGATGAAAAATTATTATAATCAATTCCTCATGGCAATTTCAGATAGGATTTAATTTAAATTTAACTTTTCCAAATTTAACTACTACATAAAAGCAAGCATATGTAGTCTTCATTATAAAGTAATAAACACTATCAGAATGAGGTCAAATTAAATGTTAAGTTTTCTTAATTTCTTTATCTTGTTCCCCCAACTAAATTTAAGTGACCAAAGTGAATTTATTTACTTCCTTCCTTCCTTCCTTCCTTCCTTCCTTCCTTCCTTCCTTCCTTCCTTCCTTCCTTCCTTCCTTCCTTCTCTCCCTCCCTCCCTCCCTCCCTCCCTCCCTGCCTCTCTCTCTTTCTCTCTCTCTCTGTGCATATGCGCTATATACAGGGCAAAGTGACTCATGATCAAATTAAACATCGTCTCTTCAATTCTAACATGCCTATTTTCTGCCCACATTTTAGTCATTTTAGTTATCACCAGAGCTGGCCTCCATCCTTACTGACTGGATTCCCAGTTTAACACACAAATGACTGTTCTCTGCTACAAAGACACAGAAAATGGTATGTCCCCTAACTGATGGCATCAAAGAAAATACAATGTTTTCTATTTATACCTCTGAGCAATAACATATAAATCGACCTCTGTAAATGAGAGAAACAATATGGTTAAGAAAGAAATCTGTGTGTAAGTGTTGATGAGAGAAATGCATCAAAGGATAAAAACAAACTAAAGTGATCACACAGTGGCTCATTTACCAAAGAATCTCATTAGTGTAACAGGTTTCCATGCACTGCCTAGAACCTCTAAATCAAAAAGTTCTTAAAATAACTTAGAGTAGTTTAACAAAATTTCTTTGGTTAATGAATTCAGTTGATAAGCAGACAGCAACAGAATGCCCACAGCTAGCACATGTGGGCAAAGCATGGGCATAAGGAATCTGGTCCAATCCATCCATTAGTGTCTTTAACTAACTAAGACATTACCTACCTCCCAGCCAGTACTCTGTGTAATAAAAAGTAAAAAAAGGGCAAGTCATAAAAACACTGTTCAAAAGAACAAAAAGGCCAAAGGAAGTTCAGTCACATGGTACCATACCACAGAGGATAGCAAAATAGTTTACACAGCACATATTCTTTCATTTAGGACTGACAGAAATTTTATAACATTTGTTCAAAACTCAGTATCCAAAATTTTACCTTTAAAAAGCTAAGCTTTCAAAGTGAAAGTAAAGTGGAAGGACACATTTTGGGGAAAGAGGTCCTAATCTACTGCCTCTTCTGTCTCTGCATCTAACTCAGATCTCTAACTCCCCTGAGCTTCATTTCACTGAAATGTCCAGGCTAAACAGGACATACATTGCAGTTTGGCCAAACACCAGGAACTCAATCAAATGGATGGAACCTTCTAGAAAACCACTAATAGCTCTACATGTTCCAGACTGGACACATATAATTTACATCATAGAGCTCTCAAGGCAGATGAACTTCCTCACAGCATGCGCATAATTGATTATTTAAAAATATCTGTTACCACTATGAGACCTAACTAATCTTCTTTTGCAACTTCAATATTTTCGAAGATTACAACAGAGTGCGGCCTAGCAGGAGCAGTCTAGTTTACTTTCAGAGTCTGTTAATTCATCTGTAACAGGTTGGCTATTGTGGTCAAGTTGGTAGATAGTGCAGCAGTTCTAATACTGTATCAGCTGGAGTGGGTAGTCACTTCTCCAGCACCCTGTAGAGGGCGTGAGTGGGAAGGGACTAGAACACTGCACGAGGAGGAGGCCCAACAGAAGATTTCAGTGGAGCCAAGGACTCAGTCAGAAGGTACCAACCAGTGAAGTCTGTTTCACTTTCTAAGGATGTTCAATTTGGTTTTAATTTTAGTGCTACTGTGGCCTACACAGTGAAGTAAAGTACTGAAATCACTCTATAAATTACGCAAGAACTTTTTTCAATCACTATTTTCATGTTGGAAATACACTGTGTGTAACAGTGCAAATGTAGGAGAAACAAACACAGACACAGCAGTAAAAAAGTACCAGGATTCATTAGAAGTTCATACCACTCCACAAAAAGTTAATTTATATATAAAAACTGCTTGGCAACAAAAGAACACATATTAATTTAAATATCAGATCCATAATTATAATCTACAATGTAATATAGAAAATAAAATAAGATCCTGAAACATTGCTAAATAGTAATAATTCAAAAGTTTAGGAAAAAGTCTTTGGGAAGTACTTTAGGTAAATTTACTCATTTTTTTTGTTAATGAGTCTGGGTTTAGCTATGAACCTTCTTTTAGCCCAAGTAGAATGGTCATTTCATGGGATCCCGTTAGACATGAGCACAAGGCAATGTTAAGGTTTCTAGACCCCCTACTAATAAAGCTAGGAGTGGGGACTGTTACCTGATGGACGATTTTGCTGAATGCTTCTTGAAGTTTACCATGGATTGTGGAGAGCTTCTTTGCATCTCGATTAGCTTCATGAATAGGAATGAGTACTTTGTAAACCTCATTAACTGCTTCGTACATGCCAGCCTACAGAAATAATATCTGTGAGATTGCGCTTTCTTTAAGATCAATGAAAAGTAAGACCGTTACAATTTGTAAATTTACTGTATTTTTTATTAAGATAACACCACTGAAGCTTTTTCAATAGGTCTAACTTTTAATTGTATTAAAGCTTAATAACCAATTTTATCTAATGTATCATTTCCTCTGGAAGAACTCAGGAGGGTATGTGTTTATACTCTCTACAAATGAATATTTATGTTGATATATAATTTGAACTGGGCATCCTGGTCCTGTTTAATCTATAATGACTCCACTAAGGCAAACGTGTATATGTGCATATAAACTCCTGAGAACTGCAAGAAATTCAATTATTATACTGGTCACAGATCCCCAATTCTCTTACAATGAGATAATCTGTGGCCTCTGGGAAAACCTGAATCATTTGCTTTCTGGAATTGTAACCTGGCACGGGAAGCTGCTTTCTAGCAATTCATGGACAAGTCTTTAACTCTCTCAAGGCAGCGTGAGGCTCTCGTTCTGCTGCTGCACTCTTTCTCACAGCAGAGGACCACTTAACAGAGGAGCCAGCAGCTTCCTCGGGGCTCCGCAGATCAGCAAGTGGGCTTTCTGTGCGGATGTGAGTCTCTACAAGCTCACAGGAGGATGGTGAAGCAACAATGTAGCTTCAATAGGGAAATACATTTAGCATAAGCAAAATACCCTGGGAATTACTTTAATTAAGTTAAAAATCTAAATTCAATTAAAGAGAATTCATATAAAATTTGGTGCTGGGACACTGAACACTAAGCAGTCAAATCAAAGGAAGCAGGGACTTGATCAAAGAAGCCCAAGGAGGTTAGGCTATGTTCCTTCCATACATGTCCTGCTGAGCTCCCTTGACGGCTCCAATGCTTCACATACAGATGGGAGGGAACAAAGACTGGTGTGCTATAAGCAGAGAAGGCAGGCAAGGGATGCAGGATGCTCCGATAGGCAAGAGCCAGTCCTCCAAAACCTACCCAGGAAGGACCACTCCACAAGCACAGCTCAACATATGGGGGGCAAATCTCCAATCATCTGGAAAAACGCTGTAAAGTCATGTTACTCTACCAGAACTTAAAAAGCTCAGAGAAGTTTTATTTTCTTCTTTTTTTTAATTTAAGAGTTTCAGAAAATATTTTGTAAACAAAGAAAATAACTGCTGCAGATTGACCCAGATTAACCTGGGGCAAGCCACAGATTACTAGGATAAAAGGAGCCGCAGTGACAGATCTGGAAGGACCGTTCCTAAGGGCACCTGGGCAAATGTTCTCAAAGGAAAGGCAAGGTGGCAAGGCAGAGAACACAGACACCCATGTCATTAGCGATCAGGAAACTGCGGGGACAGGAAGAACAAAGTCACCTACCATAGAGAAGGAAGCAGCTGCTTGTTCCAGTAATCCCACGAGCCCTGACTCCGTAAAGTACTTTCCAGAGCAAATGCCTTCTTCATCTGGAGATACCACATCATCTGAGACAGCAGACTCTTCTAACACGTTAGATGAAATATTCTAGGGGGAAAAATATGGAAAAGGTTTTGGCAATGAATTGCTTTCCTAGCATGAAAAATATACATGAGGAAGTAACTGACAGCTAGATTTAACTATTATCTAAGGTTAAAGAACAGAAGCTGGGTAGGGCTTAAGTAGCAGAGCCCATGCTCAGCCCCTGTGCATACCTCCACCATGGGAAAGAGAAGTCTCTACAACCATCTGTACTAAGATAACAATCAAATTACAACTGCTGCTAGGTAACTTCCCAATAACAATGTGGGGAAGGCTGTCTTCTGATCTCCACTGGTGTGCCATAGCACATCATGAGTCAACTCTTTTTTTTTTTTTTTTTTTTAAATTTGTGGGAAAGAAAATTAAGATGGCTCAGCAGTTAAGAGTACTGGCTGTTTTTCCAGAGGACCCAGGATTGAAGCCCTCATTCCAACAATTAAAAACCAAGACCTTGGGGCCAGACGGATGGCTCAGTGATTAAGAGCACTGACTTGTTTTCCAGAGGACCTGGGTTTAATTCCCAGCACCCACATGGCAGCTCACACTGTCTGTAACTCCAGTTCTAGGGTCATCCAACACCCTTACACAGACACATATACAGTCAACCACCAATGCAAATACATAAATCAAAAAACAAAACAAAACAACAACAAAAAAAAAGCAATCCATGGGCAGAGGCGCATGCCTTTAATCCCAGCACTTGGGAGGCAGAGGCAGGTGGATCTCTGAGTTTGAGGCCAGCCTGGTCTACAGAGTGAGTTCCAGAACAGTCAGGGCTACATAGAGAAACTCTTTCTGGAAAAATCAATCAATCAATCAATCAATCAATCAATCAACAACAACAAAACCAAAACAAACAAACCAAGTCCTCTTTGATAGGCTGGAGATGTAGCCCAGGGTGAAGTACACACCTGGTACTGTGAGACTCTGATTAAATTCTCAGATGTGGAACAAAGGAACAACACAATGCACTTTTCATTCACCTTGCCAGGCACTGGCCTTACTTTCTGCTTTCCCTACAAACTGAAGGATTTCATATAACCAGGTTCAAGTTAAAATCAAAGGACATAACTTGACCTCACATACACACAGCAGATTCCTACCTGGAATGTTACACATCCAACAGGAAGATACTTCCGGTCCTCCAGCATGCTCAGGTATTCAGCGACAAGTGCTGCTGAGTGGACCAGGCACTGAGCAGCTTCGGCATGATTGCTTCGTTCAGAGTGTTTTCCAGCCATGTTCTGCAACCAGGTCAGTCGCAGGTCTGGAGAGGTCTGGTAGCCCTTGGCAATTCTAATCAGAACAGAGATGCTTCTCAGTCACCACCAGCTTCCCAGACTAGGCAGGAGTTCAGAAAGCTCAGAGTTCACCAGACAAGTTCCTGCTATTGCATCAGCCTGTTACAACAAGCATCTAAGTGGCTGGCAAGGGTCAGGGTGTGTGGATAAAGAAATCACTGTGGTGTCATCTGGTTGAGGTAAAGAGACACACCACAGTAAAACTTGGCTACTCAGAAAACTATCAAATTTAAATCAGACAATATAAAATAAGATACATATTTTATATAATATATAAGGAAATTTAGAAAATATATAAGGTAGTTTCATCACATCATCTTTATTTGAAAAGAATAATTTCGTGTGTGTGTGTGTGTGTGTGTGTGTGTGTGTGTGTGTGTCTTATGACGGGCAAAACTGTGAAAAAGAGGGCCACATTGAAAGGAAAATCCCAGTTTTGCTGCTATGTTTATCAAGATACAATGGGAATAACAAGTTTCTCAAAATCTGTACCTAGAAACACTACCTTTAAATATAACCATAATTTGAAATTATGACAATTCATATTATGTTAAAAATTCACATATTGTTTTCTGAAAAGATTGTTTTTTCACACTCAAAATGTGAGTTTGGGAATTTTCTAAGAAGTTCAAGGTCTAAGATGCCAAATTTATTTAAAGAAATTCTTTCTTTTTTTGACAAGCACTCTGTATTTTGAGGCTCTACCTTTGATCCTTTGCACTGCAAAAAACCAACATAAAAGCAAACTGAAGTTAGCTTTTGTCACGAGCTGCTGTGGACCACAAAGCAGATACAGCAGCTAGCAACTGACAATTCAGATGTCAACCCACCAGATGAATAATTCTCTGATGGATGAGAACCCTGTTCAAGCAAGGCTTATGGGACCACCAACTCTGCAAACTGTTGTTCTTGTCTGTAATTTCGTATGTGCAGAAACAGCTGTGGTATCTCCCCAATAACTACACTGTAATGTGTTATCTTATGTGATGTGTATATGTAATCTCATGAATACATATCAATCTTATGGGCACATATATCTGTGGATGGTCAGGAAGATGACTTCTCATTAAACTGTATAATTTTGATATATAGAATATATACTAGGATATGCTTCATAACTAGATCTATTATTACATGAAGACTGTAAGATACTTAGGCCCTGTTCTTTATCACTGGTTCAGACTGGTGTAAAAAAGGCAGCAGTTTCTTCTCAGTTGGCTGATTTTGGGCCTCAGAACAAATTCAAACTAGACTGAATGTCTCTGTAAATGGATCATGGGTTAAAACTTTACAGATATGTTCAAGGACAGAATTGCAAATGTCTAACAAAGGTTATTAAGCACAAAGCAACCTAAAATACTATGCTAGTTTCTCTAGCCTGGCTGATAATGGAAACCAGCGGCCACCTCCCTACTAAATTCCTTAGCAATTAACATTCTGCACAAATCTCTAACCTAAGTTTATGATATAAAACTCAAGGCTCAGCTAACTGTTTATGTTTAAATCCTAAAATTTATATGAAGGACAAGAATAACAATTAATCAAGTCCAGAGAGAAATAGCTTTATGTCCAGCTAAACAAAGGGCTACAAGTTCCCTTCCTTGTGATCTGGGGTTACAAGCAGGATAAGAGAATATATTTTTAGGTTTGGGACGCTTTCAATGTCAATGCCTGGGAAAATGCTGAGCACCATGTCCCCGCCCATGTGCTGCCATGGTAAATTGCTCTGCCCCTTATTGTTTACTCAAGGAATGTGCTATGACCTTCAGATGTAGTGTTTGTAACTCTTCCTTTTATTGCCAGAAGCCTCTTGTTAAATATGTATATAGCTGTGTAGAATGAAGGAGAACTAGAAAGAAATAGAACTTAGGAAGAATTAGAGCTATAGCAGAGGAAAAAAGAGAACTGGAACGAAAAGATTTAGAACTGGAGAATTAGAGACATTTAGAGCTGGAGATTTAAAGAAAGAATAAAAGAAGAAAAATAAAGAGCATGACCCTCAGATCATGAGTGAGTCTTTCCCCCTTGAGATAGAAAGAAATTTATTTCTAAAGACCCTCAGATAAAAACGTTTCTTAAAGCCCCACTGCTGTGAAGGCATTCTTTTCTGCAACCCTGGGTGTAGCCTTGAGAACTGATCTTGCAGACTACATTAAGTTTTTAACTTTTACTTTATACATATGGGTGTTTTGTCTTCATGTATGTCTATACACTGCACATAATGTGCCTGGTGCTGATGGAGACCAGAGAGTGAAGGGCCTTTGGGACTGCAGCTGTCAATAGTTCTGACCTACCACATGGGTGCTGGACACTGAACCTGTGTCCTCTAGAAGAGCAATAAGTGCTCTCAACTGTTGAACCATCTCTCCAGTCCAAACAAAACAGTTAAAAAGCAGTAACAGAAAATAGGAAAAAGTAGCCTCAAAAAAGAACAGTCTCTGGCCTCTGCAGACACCAGGCATACACATGGTGCACAGACATACATGTAGGCAAAATATTCACACACATCAATGAAAAGTAAAATTGCATTTTGACCTTTTCATTTATATTGGAAAGTCACTTCAATAATTTTTGCATATTTCTTCTCATTGAATGCTACCCAGGTGACTTACCAATCCCATAAGGCAAAGAGTGAGTGAATGACATGAAGGCTACCTGTACATGAGATCAATCAGCATTTCAGGATCCTCCTGGTGTTCCTTCATTTTAACAGTGTCCGAAAGGATCATATGGAGGTTGAAAACCAGATCTTGGACCTGGAGTAGAGAATTATACGACCATTTTCTTTGTCATGCATTCCTGATAATTAAATGAGTTTGCGAGCTATTTCAGAGCTTTGAAAACAAGTTATAGCAAGTATATGGGTGTGGAAGGGAGGCATGAACTCCCTGGATCCCTCCGGAGACTAGACTTTCCCACTGCATGTGGTGCTGTGAGCAGGGACCAGGTGCAGCACAATGGAGACCACAAGAGCACAAGGAAAACCGTCTCTCACCGTGCCCCAAGGCAGCTCGACAACTCATTTATTAAAGGCAGATTACTATTGGACTAGTAGGCAGGAACGTTCCATCACAAAGCACTGTCTGCTCCCCTAAGCCTACTGTTCTGTTACAAATGGACAGAACTAAACAGCAACCATATCAACTGTTTTAAAAATGAAGGGCTGTGGAGATGGTTCAGTTGGAACAGCACTCTCCATACAAGCATGAGAATCTGAGTTTGTCCTCAGCACCCACAAGCCAGGTATGATGACTGGCATTTGCATATAATTCCAGCCCACAGGGAGGCAAAGACAGGAGGATCCTTGTGCCTCACTGGTCAGCCATCCCAATCAAACTAGTAAGCGCCAGGTTCAGTGAGCTAAGGTGGAGAATGGCCTAAGGAACAACATCTGATCTTGACCTCTAGGCCTTCACATGTATGAACTCATAACTACATACAGACACAGAATACACACACACACACACACACACACACACACACACACACACACACACACACGACAGCTTTATGAAACAGTCTTCTCTGGGTTACATGTGGAAAGAAATATGTCTAATCCTTTAGTTAAAAACCACTATTTAGCCGGGCAGTGGTGGCACACGCCTTTAATCCCAGCACTCAGCAGGCAGAGACAGGCGGATCTCTGTGAGTTGGAGGCCAACCTGGTCTACAGAGCAAGATCCAGGAAAGGCACTGAAACTACACAGAGAAACCCTGTCTCGAAAAACAACAACAACTAACCCACTATTTAACAATCTGGAAAGTTCCTATTTGGTAACTTTATTGCAATTAAAACAATTAAGATAGTAGCATTTCTCACCTGATCAGGAAATGTTGTGTCCCTCAATTCTAGATCTTCTTCAGCATATGTCAAAATAGTTTTTAGAGAGCGTCTTAAGAATTCTTCATTAAAATTCTGAGATGTACCCACCAAAGAGGACAACGACATTGTTACTTGCATTTTTACTCTGGCAAAGTTCTGTGAAAGGGAAATTGTCAATATATTATATATTTGGTAAACCAAAAAAAAAAAAAAAAAAAAAAAATCTGAGGGAAAGATATTTTAAAGTAATGAAGTATATGCATTAAAACCTGATTTTAAAATGGACATAACAGGCTCCTAGGTAACTAAGCAGATTTTCTCCTACAGCCTTCCTTCCTCACCCTGTTCCTTTGTCTCACCCAGCTATCACCCAGAGATGGTCTCTCCTGGGAATCCTCTGGCCATGCTGGCCCAGGACTCAGGTAAGTGATTTTATTCTCCTTCCCACCCTCCAATTTGTAGAGACCACCTGCTGGGGCCTTTCCTTCCTGTCTCTCTTCCAGGGAACCCAGCAGATTGTCTCCCACGGCCTTCCTTCTCACCCCATCCCTTTGTCTCAGCCACCAGCACTAGAGACACTTCCCAGAAACCCACTGGTGGCCAGGACACCAGCTCCTCTAGGGAATCAAATCTCTGTGGCAGACCGGCTTTCCTCCCTCCCGTGGACTTTCTCAGTGCCCCCACCATTCTAGTCCACCCCCATTCCTGTGTGTCAGCTCGCAACACCTAGAAACAAGTTCTACTTGGGAACCCCAGTGGTCACACATGAGGTACTCGGAAGCATCCTCTACCAGGCAACCCACAGGCATCACTTGCTCCTTACATCCAGAGGGCAACAGAGACCAAGAACAGAAAATTCACCCAACAAAGGAAAGACCAGATATCAACACCTAGAATTACAGTAATCCCACACCAGGATGTCTAGATGCCGGTGTGAAAACACAATCAATAACAGCCAGGACAACATGTCTCTGCTTAGAGCCCAGGAACCCTACCAGAGCAGGCCCCAGATATTCCAACACAGCTGAAGCTCAGGACAGAGACTTCAAAATAGCTATTATGAATATAATCAAGAGGCTATGAATCCACTAATGAAATCTATGAAAATACAAACAGTGGAGTAAAAGGAAGAAAACAGTTCAAGACATGAAAGTAGAAATGGAATTCATAAAAAAAAAAAAAACCTAAATTGAGGTAAAATTAGAAATGAAAAATTTAGGAACTCGAACAGGAACCTCGGAGGCAAGCCTCATCAACAGAATACAAGTATCTGCTCTAACACTAATTCACGTTCCGACCACCATATCCACAGTCATGGTGGGACATGGAGTATTTACCTCTAGTCTACGTCCCTAGGCCCATGCGACAATGAAAGCACAGTCAGTGAACTGCAGATGCTTGCACAGATGCTTTTCAAGAGTTTACATTTCATCTTCTTTTTGTTCACAGTATAAACTCATTGCTGCTCCACTGTTCCCTATTATGAAATTACCCTTAAAAGCAGTTGTCAAATCCAACTCTTTTTATACAGTTTTCTACTCCATACTTCTGCGTATCTACAGTACTGGTCACTTTCTCTGTGGAATCTCTTGCTTGACAATCTTGAGTGGCACTGCTCTATAGAGCTGTCCCAGTCTTTGTGTTCTGTAGAGTTAGGGACTGTTCAGGGCCTCAGCACAGGAGGGTAAGTGCTCCTACACAGAGCTACTTTCCCAGCTCATCTTATTCTTTTTCTATTTCTTTTCTGTTCTCTTTATTCGTCTGTTATCTATTTTAAATACAAATTGTGAAGGTTAGTGTTAATTTTTAACTTAATATACTCCAGAATCGCACAGGAGATGTGCCTTCTGGCTATCTGTGAAGGGCTGTCTTGATTAATCTTAGCTTTTAACAATGTTTGCAAGGGATTCTCTTGATTACACTGATGTGGGAAGACTTGTTTTAATTGTAGGTTAGTTAGTTCCCTGGGCAGAGGACCTGAACTACATAAACAGAAAAAGAGAACAGAGCAGTGGTCTATTTCCTGACTGGGGATGTGAAGCGGTCAGCAGCTTCACGCCCCTTATGCCTTGACTTCCCTGCCATGATGAACTTCACCTTGAACTAGGAGTAAAAACCACCTGTTCTCCCTTCATTTGCTTCGGCCAGGGTTTTTACCACACAACTGGAAAAGAAACTAAAACACCAATGTTTTCTATTTTTGTCAAAAATCTCTTCCTCTTGACAAGCACTAAATAGCTGCCTTTCCTTCAACTAACATTTATGCTGGATAGCATTCAGTTCATCTTCCTCTGTGGAGCTCAAGACCATTCTACTTTACTAAACAGTTCCGTCTGGGTGGGGCATGGATGAAAGTCAGGATAGCCAAAGTACCTTGTTTCTCATTGACTTCCTTAAACCCAAAATCCAGAGGTCAGCTCCTGCTCCTTCTGCTCTTCCTCTTCATAGACTAAACCTAACCCAGTCCCTGCTGCCTTCTAACCCATCTGTTTTTTTTTTATTCCTAAAGCCACTACAATTGTCATAGCCTTACCATTCTGCTTGGAATCACTGTAATAACTAACTTCTCGGTTAATCACCTGACTGTTTCTTAGCCCGATAACTGTAGTAACTTCTCGGTTAATCACCTGACTGTTTCTTAGGCCGGAAGTCCATCTTTTGTGTAGTACTAGTTTGCTAAACTCATATCACTCGTTTCTTTGTAATATGCCAGTGGCTCCCACAGGGTGAGCAATGGAATTCAAGTATTCAAGGCAGTAAATATATTACACTGTGTGGTGGGAGCTGAAAAGATGGCAGTGACCAATGCAGTAAGCATCACTGACAGTTTTAAATGATCAACTTCTATTTCAAGGAACATCTAATACTAATCTTTAAATTATTTTTTTATTTCCCTGAATAGAAAAAAAAAAAAAAAACAATTCCCAGAATAACAGAAAATACTATCAAGAGCATGTATCAAGAAATTCCATGTGTAGTCAAATTTTAGGAACTTTAAAAAACTGAGTGCAATCTACAAAGTAACTAGAATCTTTTGTTCTGGGTTATGAGAACCTGGCACCTAGTAAAAATGGTGCAGAGTGAGTTTGTATTACCAAACAAATACCACATGCATGCATGCACCTGTGCATACACACACTTTTGTAAGACATCCACAGGAGGGGGAAATAAAGACATTCTAAGTTCTTAACACCTGTCTGTTAAAGCTGTATTTCATTATGAACCCAGACAGTTTTCTTTCATGGCAGAACACTTACATTGCCAATCTCAAAGTTTTGCCTCATGAGGAGGTAAAGGGAGGCACTGGCATGTGACCGGATGGTGCTGATGCTGCTACTGCAATGTCGAAGAAGCCGGAGGCATAAATCAGCACACTGCTCCGTCTCTTCCTCAAACAGGAGCTCAGGAAACTGTACAAAACAGAGATACGTTAACACAGCCTGACTTGGAAATCTGGTAGATTAGCCTAGAAATTAAAAAGAATAGTTAAGAGACAATTTTAGTTAAGGTCAACAGCACATACCACAGTCAGGTTAAAATACTGATGATATCACTTGTTGAGATAGTGGTGTAACCCTGTGAAGTTTTTTCAGTCAGGTACCACGAAAACAGGATGAACATGTAAAATAAATACAAATGCACATATCTGGGGGGGGTGTGGGGGTGGGGGCAAATAGCAAATAAACCTCTGAGGCGGCGGAACACAGAGCCACTTTACGCAGCAAAGGGTATGTAAAATACATTAAATTCTTAATAAATGAGCTGAAAAGAAAGATACATGGGCAGGGCCTAGAGCTCAGTGAAAGAGCGCTTGTATCCCATGCACGAGAACCCAGGCTCAGTTTCCAGGACACAAACCCCAGACAGAACAAGGGCCTACATCCAGTCAGGCTCTTCTCAAAACAAGATTTTAAGATTTTAGGACAAGAAACTGATTACCAATAATTCATATCAATACAAGTTCTGAAGATAGAAGCTGAGACAGAGGATCAGGGCTATTAGTGTTGAAAATTGATTTATAATGTACTGAGCAGTGAGTGTGGTGAACGACCTTAGGCAGCGTTAAAGAAGAAAGTAAGGGCACGTGAAACCCAGGCACATGAGACCCACCTTGGAGACCAGGGCCCTCTGCGTGGCAAAGCAGTGCTGTAGATAGACTGCGCTCTGGTTGCAGGCCATGCTCTGCAGGAGCACTTTCAGCACCCCACCCAGAATGCTCTCTTTGGATTCTGTGACAGAAACAGTCTGCAATTTAAAGATAAATACATCAAGTAGACAGGACCTACAATGTGGCTAGGTAAGTAAAATACGTATGAAAATCCAAACATTTACAAGAAAGGGAAATGGTAAAAGCCAGGAGGACTTCCAGAGAGGACGCTGAACAGTATTGGATGGAAGAAAAAAAGGAGTAAAAAGGCCAGAGAGACTTTAAGTTGGGTGTCAGGGAGGGGAATCACAGACATAATGGCAAGGAAACATGAAGTACACTCTAGAAAAATTCATAAAAAAACTTGGACATCTGACCAAGGGCCATGCAGAAGTTAAAGCTGAAAAGCTAGAGTGGGTACCCATGGCAGATAACATTGGTTTCATATCAAAAATCACTTTCTTTCTTTCTACCTTTAAGAACTAGAACCCTGACTTTTGTCTGGAAACTTGAAGCTCAAAATAACTGTAAACTAAAGAGAAGTTGCCTCCATGAGACATGCCCTTAGAAACCTAAGTGTTCTTTTACTCAATGAGATATAGAGTGATGAGGAGTAAGGCCTGAGCAAGCACCTTGCAGAAACTCTCCTGGAAATACTTTTCTCTTCATACTATTTTTTCTAGTAGTTTAGACCTAGTCCAACTAACAGCATCAAAATAAAAAAGCCCTTGAAGTCTAAAGAATTTCCCATTTTTGTCATTAAGCAATCAAGAAATATAGACTTTAAAAACTATTTATTATTTATTTGTGCATACTGTATGTCTGACTGCACAGTGCTGAGCCACCTCTCTAGGCCCAAGAAATACTGAAGTTTTTATGTTTTCAAATTTTCAGTCAGGATAATGGCCAGTAAAAGAAAAATGATCTCAAGGAAAGAAAAGGACAGACTACAAACAGAATACAGAACATTATGAAGTAGGTGGCCAGTATTAAAGCACTGAATTAAGACGTGCCAAAGTGATGGGAGCAGACAGAAAAGACGCAGTCACTAAGACAACTGAGGTGTCTTGGTAATGGGTTCCCATCCTGCTTTGACTGACTTCCTGTGTGATCATGGGGCACTGCTTGACCATTTCTATGGCTAACTACTGTTATCTACAAGATGAGCACAATGATAACTTCAATTCCCTGTTTCTTATAAAGATCAAGTAAGTTAATACTTGTGAAGGGCTTAGGACAATGCTTGAAAAACTTTATAAATGACTCCTGTTACTAAGAGGGTAATACTGTCTAGAAAGCTCCTGATAGGGTAGTTCACATTTATGTAAAATTAACCACTGCTTAATATATAGAAGATACAGAATAAATCTAGCATAGCTCTATGTTGTACATTAAATATATTCCATTGGGACACCCAATACAAATACACAGTGGTTACTGGAAACACAAGAACAGGCCTTAAATAGGACAAAGAGAAGTAGATTTATAAGTACTCTCAAATAAACATTTGAAAACTGTGGGAAGAGATAGAATTTACAATTAAGAGAATCACTGACTACTTAGAACCTCCTGTCTGTCAACTACTAATGTCCGAGCATCCTTACACGGTTCACACTGATTTTCCATTCTCCATCTTCCGAGTCTGTGCTCTGGCTCCTCTTGTCTGTCCTTACCTGAACAACGATCTCTAACGTGTCTAAGATGATGAGGTTCGCTTCAGTAGCCAGGTTTCCATCAATCAGGGCTTCATGCTCTATCTCTGCTCTTGACCTAATACAAGAAATTTTACTTGAATCACAGATGAAACTCCTCATCATTTACTCATCTTTCAAAAAGCCAAAAGTGAAATGATTAAAACAAAAACCTTGAAACTATTAACATTTGCTTGAAAAACACATAAAAAGGAAGAAAAAGGCAGTAATTCACATATTAAAATGTTTTGTCTCCCTACATCTTGTTGACTGTGTAGTAACACACGTCTCTACTTCTCCCTACATCTTGTTGACTGTGTAGTAACACATCTCTCTACTTCTCCCTACATCTGGTTGACTGTGTAGGAACACACCTCTGTACTTCTCCCTACATCTTGTTGACTGTGTAGGAACACACCTCTGTACTTCTCCCTACATCTTGTTGACTGTGTAGTAACACACCTCTCTACTTTAGGAACACACTCCTCTACATCTTTGACTGTGTAGAACACCTCTACTTCTCCTACATCTTGTTGACTGTGTAGGAACACACCTCTCTACTTCTCCCTACATCTGGTTGACTGTGTAGGAACACACCTCTGTACTTCTCCCTACATCTTGTTGACTGTGTAGGAACACATCTCTCTACTTCTCCCTACATCTTGTTGATTGTGTAGGAACACACCTCTGTACTTCTCCCTACATCTTGTTGACTGTGTAGGAACACACCTCTGTACTTCTCCCTACATCTTGTTGACTGTGTAGGAACACACCTCTGTACTTCTCCCTACATCTTGTTGACTGTGTAGGAACACACCTCTCTACCTCTGTAAAACCTCTCTACCTCTCTCTCCCCCTCTCTCTGACAGGTTCTCACTGTACAGCCCTGACTGGCCTGGAATCATTATGTAGACCAGGCTGGCCTCAAATTCAGAGATTTGCTGCCTCCTCTGCCTCCCTAGTGCCACCATGCCCAGCAGTCTACACACCTGTCCCCAACAGAGGCACACAGTGCCACTCAAGGCATACATGTCTGCTCTGCCTTGCAGGTGTGCAGCCAACATTCTCCTGCACAGCCGGCAGCAGAGACACTAGGTGGCGCTATATATACTGCAGGTATGCAAAGCAACATTCAAAAGCTGAGCACTCAGCTTTGATTCCAAACATTTTCAATGTATTTAATAACAAGAAAAGTACTTAATTTTTCTAAGATTTTATCTAATTTCCTCTTAGATATTCATACAAATATTCTCAGAAGGTAATTTAACTTTATCTCTTTGTAGCCTTGGCTGTCCTGGAGCTCACTATGTGGACCAGACTGGCCTCCAACTCACAGAGATCTGCCTGCTTCTGCCTTCCAAGTGCTGGGCTTAAAGGTGTGAACCACAACTAGTAATTTAAGTCTTAAGCAAGACGGGATGGAATCATACATTAGAAATAAAACTTTTAAAAAAATCTTATTGAGGTGATAATGTTAACAAACGTGATTATAATCATTACACAATTGTATATACATATCAAAACGTATATTGTATAGTGTAAACAATGCTAATTGTAATTCAATAAAGAGAGAAAAAATGAACAAAACAAAACAATTTGATGCTGAAATCAGTTGCCAAATGACTTTTCCATAGAAAATTAGTTGGATAAATAGGTTTGCATTATTTATGAGTTTTTAAATATGCAATGTATTTTACTATAACATATAAACTTATTTTCTCAAATAGTTTTAAATCTAAAACTTAAAAATGAAACAAAAATATTTATCTTCTAAGATATATGCCTAATAAAAATGAAAAGCTAAAATGTATCGTTTTCTTTTTCTGTTTAAAATCTAGGCGGTGCCTTAGAAGAGATTAGAAGGTGTATTACTTATCAAGCTTCTCTGTGTTCTGACGCCAGTGGGTCATGTCCTTTCTCCACCGCAGGTTTTCTTGGCTCCCGAAGGCACTTCCAGATGGGCTCCTCTCTGTCAAACCAATTTCACATGGTATTTCATGCGGAAGACAAGTACACATATTGGAAAACACACAAGAAATAGTGCATATCTTTGATTTTATAAAGTCATTCTCTCAGTACAAGTGGAAGAAATGGACGGTGGAGATTTTCAAAGGAGAAAATATTTTCCATACAGGATGTTTCTTGGGGGAAACCCCCATCCTTTTACACAAGCAAAGAAAGGACCTAACATGGGCTTTATCAGAAGGCTAAATGGAACGGCCTCACTTCCCTGAGGGACTGGAATGTGTTAGGTTATTCTACCCTCCTGCTCTCCTGTGGGCAAGGCTAGTCGGAATGGTCTCACCACACAGGCTCCGGAGCCAGGACTCACGCAATGGCTCCTGAGACTTTTATCTGATGGGTTTGCTCTTAAACTTCCACTGGGTAAGTAATCACTCATCACCTCTTCAGAAAGCCTTCTCCCATCCTCCAAGATGTCTTTGCCTAAGCATTTGCTTTGCTTTTGTTCATAACATTGATTATTAATTTTTAATAAGACAGGGTCCCACTCTGTAGTCCAAGCTGGCCTGTAATGCACTATATAGCCAAAACTGGTCATGAATTTAATGTAATCCTCCTGCCTCTGCTTCTTAAGTGCTGGGATTACAGATGTGAACCACCATACTGGGCTCCACAGCATTTATTCATATAAGAACATGTTACTTGACAGAAGTGATGTTCGTTTTGTTCAGCATTTAATATGAAGTATCTGGAATATACTGAGTGCACAGTAAGTTTGTGTCCATAACCACACGTAAGAGAGGCTGAGAAGACGGCTTCCTGATTAAAGTGTTCGCACTGCAAGCAAGAGAACAGGGACTCAGAGTCCCAGAGCCCAGACACACGCTGAGCAGACCTGGCCGCCCGCTTGTAATTTGAGCCTCAGGAGGCAGAGACAGGGACCCTTGGAGCAAGGTGGCTAGCAAGATGGTCATATCGGAGCAATCTGGGTTAACGAAAAGACCTTGCCTTAAAGAAAAAGGAGGAATGATTGAGGGAGTCCTCACACCAACCTTAGGCTCAACATAAGCACACACACGCATATGCACACACAATCTACACACATGCATATATCCAAACATGCATATAGAGATACAACACACACATGAAAAGATTAAAAAAACTGTAACAGTAAGATTAAATTCTTCTTGTAAGAAAAAGATTCTCTCTCTCTCTCTCTCTCTCTCTCTCTCTCTCTCTCTCTCTCTGTGTGTGTGTGTGTGTGTTGTGTTTTTTTTTTTTTTTGTGTTGTGTGTGTGTTGTGTGTGTGTGTGTGTGTGTGTGTGTGTGTGTGTGTACATGCGGAGAGAACACTCCACAGAAGCCAGGAGAGGGGATTCGATTTTCTGGAGGTGAGGTTGCACAGGAGGCTATGAGCTGCCTGATGTGAGTGCTGGGAACCCAAACTTGTGTCCTTCCTCAGCACAGTACACAGTTACTTCCTGGTTCTCTAGGAAAGGGTGAGAAAGCACCGATACTGGTGGTAAATACACAAGCATGTGATGGAATCGGATTTCAAGCTTTCGAGTGGGAAATGAAGACTCCACATTTGAAAACAACGAGACTGAGGACCATTGAGAGGACAGTAGAACAGTGCAGGTAAAATTCAGAGTTCACACAGGAATTTAAAAAGTACTAAGAAACAGAGATCATTTTATACAATGACAGACAAATCTATGCTTTCCTATTGTTTTTCTTTCCTTCCTTTCTGAGGTTTTTAATTTGAATTATCTTCTAGATTTATTATTATTACTATTATTATTATTATTAATTATGTGTCTGTGTACTCAAGGGCAGGTGTCTCAGACCTCTATGAGCTAAATGGCCAATAGCTAGGCAGGTAGAGGTTGGGCGGGACTTGTGGACAAAAGGAGAGTGCAGGGAGGAAGAAGGGCGGAATCACCAGTGAGACACAGAGAAAGCAGGAGATGAACATGCCATGCTAAAAGAAGGTACTGCCATGTGGCAGAGCATAGATAAGCAATAGGGGTTGATTTAAGTTGTAAGAGCTAGTGAGTAACAAGCCTAAGCTATTAGCCACCCTGCCCACAAGACTTCTTGCCTACCTCCCTGCTAGGACTGTCTGGCTTGAGCTCTGTTATTTCCTTTCCAGGCTGACTGGGTCTTACTCATCATTAAATTCTAAACACAAACAGTATATAAAATCTACTTAAATAAATGACTTATGCTAATGGCATGTCAGAAAATCCTAATTGTGCTGGTGGTGCACGCCTTTAATCCCATCATTCAGGAGGCAGAGGCAGGTGGATCTCTGAGTTTGAGGCCAGCCTGATCTACAGGGTGAGTTCTAGAACAGCCAGGGTTACACAGAGAAACCCTGTCTTGAAAAAAAAAAAAAGAAAGAAAGAAAAAAGAAAGAAAATTCTAATTAACAATTACTGTTCATAGGCCAGATATGATAGCACACACCTGTAATCCCAATACTGAAAAGTGAGGCAGGGGGGTCACCAACAGTTTAAGGTTAGACTACATAATCAGTTTGAGGCCACCTAGGGTTAGACCACCAGATCAGACTCTATCTCAAAATAAATAACTATATAAAGATTCATTCACAGATTCATATTTTAACTCACCAAATACATACTAGGCATTTAGTATGTATTCTTTACACAGATGACTAAGCCATTTCTCTGACATTACAGAACTTTTATCAATATTAGTATTTATGTCATTTTAGCATTTACAAATGCTCACATATATTATCACATTTACAAATGCTCACAAAGATGATAAGATCAGGTAGTTACACTACCTTCTAAATTGTAAAAACAATTACAAAGAGGTGAAGAAAAGGAAGCTGGGAGATTAAGTATCGTGACCAAGGTGACATGGTTAATGGCAGCCAACCTAGGATTATAAATAGACCTCCATGGGGAATAAATTATTTTTTTCTACCTCACATGTGAGTCTGTGGGCAGCATTTTTTTATTTGGTACACAATAAATTTATTTATAGTGCAAAACAGAACATTTAACAGTAAAGGGCATATTACACAGAATGGATCCTAGACTGGGTGATGACGTGCTCTTGTGGGCTTACCCACTAAGAAGTGTGCTACTCTCAAAGATGCTGATAATGGAGGATGTGTCTGTCCAGAGGATACACATACATCTCTGTCCTTTGTGCTCAATTTTGCCCTGAATCTGAAGTGTCTGTTTTGAAAAGGAGTAGGAAGGAGTGCTATTGATACTTACACAAGGGCAGCGGGCAAAACTAAAACCATGCCCAGCAAACCAGGACACACACTTATCATTTGCACTAGAATTTCAACCAGCACCTTCAGAGAAGCAATTATCACGCTGCTTCAGTTATGGGCAAAGTGTTTCTCAAAGCCACCGTGGACTTGCAGCAGCGATAACTACAGAACTCATTCTTGGAAGTGACCGAGCTGCCCTCACCGAGAGAAGATGCACCCACCACCTACCGAGCTGCCCTCGGCTCCGCCGCACCATTTCCTGCCTGGCACCGATGCTCCCCAGAATGGCTTCTTCAAGCTTGGCTCTCATGTCTTTTGATTTCTTAAAGGTCAAACTATTCATTCTTTCAAATACCTTTTTCCCCTAAAACGTAAACATCAGAAGAGGCACTGAGGACATTTCCTTCTTCCTTTCCATATTAGTTTACTTCCTCATAAGTTTCAATGGTCTACTGGCTACTTACTTTGTACTCAAAGCAAGATACACACAGATAAAGCAGATCCAACAGCCGGTTCAGCTGTAGGACGGAGAGGTCTGTAAACCACTTCTGCAGAACTGTTTCATCTGCGTTCTTGAGAACCCAAAGCAGACAGATCAAAAGGCTCCGGCTCGACTCTGCTGAAAAGCTGGTGTGTTGCCTGCCACTCTGAAAATGAACAACAGTAGCATGAGACCCACTGACCAGTGATCACTTGGTCTTCGGCTGACACACACCTGTAACTCTCTTGAGAAGAACAGAATGAAAAAGCAAACTCTGGCCCACGTCAATCGCTAGCCTAGCTTTGATCTCAAACCCCAAAAGAACACTGAGAGAGAGAGAAGTTATAGGCAGAATTACTTAAGAGCATAAATATGTAAGTCCTAAATAAAACACGAGCAAAACAAATAATCAATACACAGTTATAAAAAGTCTAAACTTAACTCAGGATTTCAAGGTTGTCTTAACAATTAACTTAAATCCGCCATTAGTGGTGGCCCACACCTCTGTACTCAGGAGGCAGAGGTAGGCAGCTCTCTGGTGAGTTCAAGGTCAGCGTGGTTTACATAACAAGTTCCAGAGCTGCATAGTGAGATCCTGTCTCAAACACCACCAAACAAAAAACAACAGCAAATAAATAAATAAATAAATAAATAAATAAAAAAGAATAGAAAGTTAAACAATTTGATCTTAATGACTAAAGAAAAAGTTTGAAAAATAATTTTTAAATGTTGCATTTTTTTAAGTAGAGATTTTGTTTTTAACTCTGTGTCTGTATATGTGTGATTGTATGTGAGTGTAGGTGCCCTTGGAGTCCATCCAGAAAAAGGCACTAAATTCTCTGAAACTGAGTTCCAGGAGGTTGTAAGCCACCTAGTGTAGGTGCTGGGAACCATGTTCTTTAACACAGAGCATTAACAATAATACATTCAACAATAAGATGCTGAAGACTTTCCTGAAGATATCAAGTACTCTGCTGCCCTGGAGATCCCAGTCAGCACGAGCAGTTATGGAAAACAAATGAAAAGGAATAAACTAAACTAGCAAACACGACCTGACTGTATGTACAGAAGTGCTGGACTGCAGACATGCACCCCGAGGCTTGTCCTTCCATTAGATTGTGTACATGCACTTCATACATTTTTCTTTTTTTTTGTTTTTTTGTTTTTTGTTTTTTGAGACAGGGTTTCTCTGTGTAGCTTTGCGCCTTTTCCTGGAACTCACTTGGTAGTCCAGGCTGGCCTTGAACTCACAGAGATCCGCCTGGCTCTGCCTCCCAAGTGCTGGGATTAAAGGCGTGCGCCACCACCGCCCGGCTCACTTTATACATTTTTCTACATAGAATTCTCACCAAAAGCATACCACACAAGAAAAATCAATCAACTGGAGCTCATCAAAGTTACATTTTTTTTTTAAATTTTGATACATCAAGCTCCAACAATCCAATTCACATCCTTGAAAAGAATTCAGTTTTTTAGTGCCCCATAGAAAATGTTTTGGGCTTTCTAGTACTATAATGATTTATCTACAAATATGTTAGCCTATACTGTTCCTTAATTTTAGGAATAAGAATTCATGCTTGGCAAAGGACAGGTAGGCCTGCCGTCTTGAAAATACCATAGGCTTTAGGTAAGCACACTGCTCACCGTTTGAAAGGCAGCTGGGCAGACACTTATGGTAGAAGATTAAGCACCTCAGCAATTTTAACAATTTTCTATAAACAATTAAAAAAAGCAAAAAACCCAAAAATGTTACATTTTAAACACTATCATCAAGAATAGAAAAGATAATCCATGGAAAAGCGGGGACTATTTGTGAATCACGTATCTAATAAAGGATCTGCACCTGGAATCTATGAAGAACTCTTTCAATTCAGTAACAAGACAAAGGATTTTCACAGCCCTTTCTCCAAAGAACACACACAAGAGGATGTGTGTGGTGATGTTTTGTCTGTGATCTAACACATAAAGCTTGCCTGAAGATCAGAGTGCTGAGCTAACACACTAGTTAGCCACAGAGGCCAGGCAGTGGTGGCGCATGCCTTTAATCCCAGCACTCAGGAGGCAGAGGCAAAGCACTCTGGGCTACACAAGACTGATCAGTTTTAAAGAGAAACAGAGCCAGGCAGTGGTGGCACACACATTTGATCCTAGCACTTGGGAGATGGAGACAGGAAGTGATTGCCTGGGTGGAGAGAGGAACATAAGGCGGGAGGAGACAGGAGCTCAGCCCCTTTTCAGGCTGAGGATTCTTAGAGGTAAGGAGTTTTCTAGTGGCTGGCTGCTCTGCTTGTCTGATCTGTCAGCATTTGCCCCACTATCTGGCTCTGGGATTGTATTATAGAGACCAATTAGGGTTCATGCAACAGATGTGCCAATAAGCACTGACTGGGGTGCTCACGCCATTTAAGAAGGGCTTAGCTTCTCAAAGTGTTAAATGAGAGATGCCCAGCAAATTCACTCCAAGGTTTCTACCCAAGAGACTTGAAAGACCTGCACACAAATGTTCACAATGGCATTTTTATTCCTATCAGATGAAAAATGGAACTATCTAAATATTAACCAACTAAAACACAGATAAACAAAATTTGGGTGTATCAACAGAATGCTTCAATATTTGGTAATTTAAAAAAGAAAAGAAGCACTCATACGTGCCACAGCATAAATAGAGAAATCTCAAAAACACACACAGTGAGTGGTGACAGGAAGGAGGCACAAAGGTTAGGCAGCATACAATTTCATTTACACGAAACGGCCAGAACCTTTAGGTCTGCACAAATGGGAAGTAGATTAGTTACAATCTTGCTGGGGTTTGTAGAAATAAGCGGATGACAGACACAGGCTCCTTTTGGGAAGACAGAAATGTTACCAAAGTATCTTGTGGAGAAAGCTGCACAGCTCTAGAAATAACTAAAACTATTAAGCTATACACTGAAATAAGAACACATAAAGTTATTAAAACAGTTGCCAAACACAGCAGTGTCTGTATATCCTACTGTGTTTTCTGAAGGAAGTAATTTCAAGCTTTCAGAATGCAAACTGGCTCCATGGGAGTTTGTCTCCTGCTGCTCCCATAGCCTCCCCTGTTAAGGGAGAAAAAGGCACAAATCTTCACAAATTACTCTAAATTTAAAAGGCATGAAATTGGAAGATGAATTGTTCGTCTCAGAGTATTTCTTAGGGCTGATAAAGTGGGTTTTAAAAATGAAGGAGAGGGCTGCATCAAACAAGGCACTTGACAAAGTTCTGAGCGACAAATACAGGCTGCATCCTGCAAGCCTCAAGGTTAAGTTTTCAAACAGCTTGGTACGTGGCAGATGATATTGTTAATGTTTTCATAGAGCTCAGAATACATCTGCATTGGTTAATACAATAATCTCAGCAATGGACACCTCTTTGTATATATTTGGTATTCCAAGAAAAAAACAAAAAGCCAACTTTTATAAGAGGTTCATTTTACCGTTGAAGTGAGGAGGAAGCTGCCAGGCCTTGTTAGCTGAGGGACTGACGTTCCTGCAATTGCCATGGCAACTGTCTGGCTTATCATGCTCCCACCCTCACTATCATACTCATCGGGGGCTATGCAAATGGGTCTTCCTCGTTGATTGTGTGTTTCTGAAAGGGAAAAAGAAGACAACTTTAGGTCAGGTAGTAGTTATTAAACAGTAACTCATGGGTTAGGACACCCAGAGGCAAAAGCCCATGTGTGATTTTGCTCTTCCCAAACTCAACCACTCATACTCTGTGGTGACCAGCAGCCTTGCTGCTAACATGGTACCGTAAGGGTGAGAAATAAGTGTCTCCAGATTGTGTTCTGCTTTCAGAAATATGAACTGCAGAGGCAGAGACGATTAGTGTCCCAGCACGTTAAACAGCTCACTTAACAGTCACAGGAGACAGCTATACAGGTATTATAGTACTACAGTGTGTGCCAGAACTAATTGATGCTGTTATTTTAATGCTGTATTTTATAATTATTTGTATGCCTCTTAACTGTAGTGCCACCATGTGTCTATTTTTAAAATGAACTTACACTTTCTATATTTTTTTTTTTTTTTTTTTTTTTTTTTTTTTTTTTTTTTTTTTTTTTTTTTTTTTTTTTTTTTTTTTTTTTTTTTTTTTTTTTTTTTTTTTTTTTTTTTTTTTTTTTTTTTTTTTTTTTTACTTTTATGAATGAATAACTAAAACTAATTTCTGCTTAAAAAATGAAAACTAATACACTAATCTGCTAAAAGAATTAATAACACATGAATTTTGATTAATTAAACTGAATCTTAATAATGGAAATGCTCAAAATGAATCTTCTCAAATACTCAAAGGTTTCTTAACAACTAAGTTAGACATGGTTATTGACAGTTTATTTTTATGGGGTACATTTTAAAAAATAATTTTTAAATTATTTTATTGTTTAGATTTATTTTTTTTTTTTTTTTTTTTTTTTTTTTTTTTTTTTTTTTTTTTTTTTTTTTTTAGATGTATGGGTGTTTTGCCTGCATGTGTCTATGTGCACCTCGTTATGTGCCTGGTGCCTACAGAGGCCAGAAGAGGGTACTAGATCCCCTAGAACAGGAGTTACTGGGTGTGAGCCACCATGTAAGTACTGGGAATCAACTGCAGTCCTCAGTAGGAACAGTCAGCGCTATTAACCGCTGAGCCTCTAACTCCAGGGTATATTTCCTTTATAGTTGTTTAACCTTAAAAGACATTTTCTAGAACTTTTAGACAAGCTTTAAAAGTGCATTAATTATACAAAGTACCTGTAAAATCATACAGCTGAGGTACAGTTTCCATGATAATACCAATCAGAGGAAGGTACAACATGGCCACCCGAGCCTTTATCTGGGGATCGGAGTACCTCGGGTCAGAGTCGTGACTGGAGAGTAGGTTGTGTACCATATTGATGACTTTCTTATGCAATCCAAACAGTCTATTTAAAAGAAGAGATGAAGAAGGAGGAGCAATGAGGTCACAGAGATTAGTAATAGCTTCAAAACAAATAGTAAGTAATGGCACTCAACCAATCTTGTTTAATTTCTTAACTCTGCCAGCTGTATTTTTGTGTATTCCTATAAAATACTCACTTTAAGGTAAGTAAAATACATAAATTCAAAAGTAGTATAAAGTAAATACTGTAGGAAAAGGAAGCACTTTATCAGTTCACTTAAAAGTAAAACCAAACTCTTTGAGATAACTCCTTATTAGTGCTTCCGATTGATTGATAAGGAACATAAGAGCACACACAGTACTAATTTCAACAAAAATTTCAGTATTATTATTATGTAATGAAAGGGAGTCACGCATGTGCACGGTGCATGGGTGGAGGTCAGGGGACAACTGTATGGAGTCCGTTTCCTCCTTTCACCTTTTCATGGGTGCTGGGGATTGAACTCAGGTCGCCAGCTTGCACGGCACACACTCTACCTGCTGAGGCTCCTCACTGGCTATGCAGTAACAATTCTGAAGTAGATTTCAGGTAGCTTTAACTTTTACTTCAACAAATCAGATCTTTTCATATTTATCAAAAATGTATTACTTCCTCTATTTTTATTTTGTCTGTGTACTTGGCACAGGTATACGCATGACCCTTTGTGTATGTGTGTAAGGCACATGTGTGTGGGTGAGAGGCATGAGCAGGTGTTGGTATGAGATGCAGATGTATGGAGACCAGAGGTGGACATAACATGTCTTCCTTAACTGTTCTCCAATTCATTTTTTTGAGGCAAGGTCTCTCACTGACCCTTAAGTTACCAATTTGGCAAGATTAGCTAGTCAGTGAGCTGCAGGAATTCTCCTGTCTCCACCTTCCCTGTGCTGGGATTAGACACATGCTACTTTGCCCAGCTTTTTCTGTGGGTGCTGGAAACCCACACTCAGATCCTTATGCGTCAATGGCAACCCCTTTACTGGATGAGCAAGCCATCTCTTCCACCTCCATTACTTTTTTTTTCTAAAAGAAAAATCCTCTATCTGACAGATTATATAATCAACAGGCTCTCTCTATATAATCAATAGCCATCTCTATTTTTAACTGCACGTTTTTGCTCACTCATCTCATTCAGACCCTTCTGCTTTTTCTAGATGCCAATCCTGCAGTGTACTGCAGGTACTCGAACAAGGGTCACTGTCCTCTTCACACACATACATCTATTCTCTCCACAGACCACTTTGATGAAAGAGCATCCACTCCAGCTGCCACTGGCCCTTCGACTGCAGCAGCAGCAGCTTCAGCTCTTGCCCTCACAGAATTCACCTGCAAGCGCTGTCTCAGCAAAGAAGAGCCACTCTGGATTGCTCTGGCCAGCTCTTTTAAATATGCTCATCTCTTTGAAAACATTTTTTTTTTTCCTCTTTTCATCATCTTTTTTTTTTTTTTTTAAATTTATGTGTATGTGTAAATGTGATGTGTGGAGGGTGGGCATGAAGGCCAGCAGGGGGCATAAGATCCCCTGGAGATGGAGTTACAGGTGGGTGTGAGCTATACAGCCCAGGTGCTAGGAACCAATTTCAGACCCTCTTCAAGAGCGGGAAATGCTCGTAACTGATGAGCCATCTCTCCAGCCCCCAAATATGTCCACCCTATACCTATATAACAGTGTTTGTTTAGTTTTTTTTTTGTCTCAGAACAAGTTCTATTTCCCCCGGAAAGTGCTCTCCCCATGTTGTCAGTGAATCCCATCTTCCTTCAACACTTTCAGTGACCATCCTGACCAAAATTTTCCCTTGTTTTAAGCAAGCCTTTCTATTTTGAAAGCACATCTTAATTTTCATTATAGGTTTACTCATAAAGTATACATTCAAATACTGTCAAAACCACACTCGTTCACAGACATGTTTCAGTTCTCATTCCTGGTCTCTGCATGACACTTTTCCTAACAACTCCCATTCTTCACAACCCCCCTAAGAAATCAATCCCAATGCTGATTCTTTTTAATTTTCCTCATTCTTTCACAACGTTGATATATACGTTACATAAGTACTTTATTCCCAACAAGCTCCTCTCCTGCTTTATGTCTTCCTGTGTGTACCCCACTGCATTTAATTAGGACGAGCACAGTTGGGGTTCCCAGGCTCAGCTTCTGAGCCATGATTCTCGTGCCTGGACAGGCCCTCCTACCCTCTCAGGAGCTGTCATACCCACACTCCAACCTGTCTAAACTCTGTTTTCATGAAGCCTTTTCATGTATTTTGTTACTCAATCACATTAAAGTATTAAATGTATAATGATTCATTAGTCAGTACTGAAGACTGAACCTAGAGTTTCATGCATACCACACAAGCATGCTCCCTCTGAGCTACTGCCCCAGCTCTATCCCATTCTTGCTGTCTGAATTAAGATGGATTAGCTCCTGCCTCCCAATTCCTTCTTTGAGCTCCTGCCCTGCCATGATGGACTGTGATCTGTACATACAAGTTTCCAAGTTGCCTTTGATAACAGCGTTTCCTCACAGCAACAGAAAGCTAGAACAACAGCTCTTTAGAAGACAAGAGAATCTGTGTCTCTATCAGACTGTTTAATGGCCCACTTTCTGGCTATATGGGAAGTTCATAATAAGCACATCTTTAGCTAATTATAGAACATATTATTGCTAATCAAGGAGCGATTCTGAGTACTTAGCAAGCAGATGAAGTCAAAGGACAAGCACTCCCCTTAAGGATCTGGGGCAATAAATCCTTCCCAGGACCTCTATCTACACCTGTAAGAATGTAACAAAGGTATACAGCCATCTTAGGGTCATTCAAGCATTGTTCTAAACTTCAAATGCTAAGGCCCAAGGTAGAAATGAACTTGTCACATTCAAGCTAAAAGGTTAGATGGTTTATCTTAGATGAGCTGAGTCTCAAACTCTAAAGCTCTAGGAAAAAACAATGAGCAGGAAACACAGATGTCAGTCAGCTCTCTAGGTCATATTCTAATGGAGGGGTGCATGTTAAATCTCAAGGAAGCACTTTACAGAAGAGAAAACAGAGCTTTGTGGCCAAGAATGACTGTGGCAAGGGGAACAGGGCTATAATTTAGAGGGTAATGAGAGCCTCAACAGGAATATCCTGTTTTGTGAGAAGACCTGAGAGCCGGGGCAGTGGTGGCACACACCTTTAATCCCAGCACTCGGGAGGCAGAAGCAGGCAGATCTCTGTGAGTTTGAGGCCAGCCTGGGCTACCAAGTGAGTTCCAGGAAAGGCGCAAAGCTACACAGAGAAACCCTGTCTCGAAAAAACCAAAAAAAAAGAAGAAGACCTGAGAAACTACAAGCAGGAAATGGTTAGTGAAGACCCTGGACCATTCAAGTACTGCTTTGGGCAGAGAAAAATGCAAGTGTCAAGGCCCAACTGTATGAACAAACTTGTCTCATTTAAAAAACAGACAATAGCAAGGCAGGGCTTTGAGAATGATTACTAAAAGTCTGGGTTTTATTCTAAGTGATATTTAACTTATAGGGAAAGAGAGTATAATTTTAAGAAAGGTCATAGCATAACCTTACTCCATTTTAAACAGACTATTCAGGCTATTGTGTCGAAATGATCTTAAAGATGTAATAAGGAAATATACTTAGCTCCAGTAGAAGCAGGGCTGGAAAGAAGTGGCTGAACTTGGGTCTATTTTGGAGAGCAGCAGACTTTACGAATGGAGTGGGCACAGGAAAGAAAAGGAAAAAAAGTAAACAAACTAGAATAAAGCTAAAGCTATAAGCTGATGTGCTCTTCTAGTACGTAGCACACAGGCTACAATGTCTGAATAAACAAAGAAAGGTGACAGTAAGCACGGTCATTACTCATGGGACTCAATAGAAATCTGTCCAAGAGCCAAAGATCAACACATTCTAGCTTTAAGAAGAAGGGAGTCAGTAACAAATTCCTTCATAAGCCTCATATTATTACATATAAAACCCATTTTAATAGAATTGATTATTGTTGTGAAAAGGAATATCACTGCAGGAATTGCCTATCCTTTATATGAGACCTTACTGAAATCTAGACAGCATGCATTTCCCCATCATCCATCCTAATTCAATAAAAACTATGCTCCCTATGGCTCAGAAGAAGTTGTCTGTCTCCAACTTCATTATCAGATTCTAGCTAAATCAGCCCTGTCACTTCAAATGGCCAGCTGGCATGTTTGTTTGAATCTGCAAAATAACAACCTTTAATTAGCTCATAGTGTTCCTCAATGGAGAAAGCCTCATAGTACTGAACACTGCTTAGCAACACAGTTGATTTAGAGTTGGGTATAATATCCTCATCTTGTGTGCTGTGGCCAACAATCCGCATCTGGTGTAAGGTCACATGTGAGTAGAACTGACATAACCCATCCAGCAACCTGCACAACTTTGGGGACTGACTCCATAAGGATAACCAGCAAGATTTACACTTGCATGGAAAAAGGGATTCATTCACCCTCTCTCCTGCAAGCCATGAACAAAGACAGTATTTAATCCTACCTTGGTGGAACCAAAGGGGAAATATGATTAAATTAATGAGTTGAAGACCGAATTACACAAAGAAACTCCTGTCTTCCAAATATGAATAAATATATTTCCTTTAAAAAAGTCAGTTTGCGTAAGAATTTTCAATTTCTTATAACTGAAGCCATCCTGTCCAAATAAAAACACTGGAAACACGTTTTTAAACACATGTTTTAACTCAAAGTCCTGATTATTAAAAGCTAGAACGTTTGGGAAACTGTAGAGTATCTTCTCTCCTCAAAAGTGGACACCTTTCTCACTACCTTCTAACGACATTGTACTTTTCTGTCGAACGTTAAGAATCAAGTGCCTGCAAACAGGACTGACCGGCAGGCATGGAGTCTCGGCCACTCAGACGTCCTCTCTGGACAGTCCACCCAAACCCCTGCCCAACACGCAGCCTGCAGAACACCCCTTCAGAACTGAAACCAGTTCTTTAAAATATATTCCACATGTAGATTCTCCTTATTTTAAAAATACCAATCTTTCATTTGTGGACAGTCTGGCCTTTTAAATTTAAATAAATTTTAAAATCTATTCAGTATCAACTATGCCCATGATGTAATAGTTAAGAACTCTATGAATCTATTTTTTCTTTCATCTCTTAAGCAGATTAGACATCCACTAAAAACTTATTTAAGATTGTATGTTTTTGTTTCCTGGGCTTCTTGTAGGACAGGTAACTTCAGGATAAACAAGATAATCAGAACATCAAAAAAATGTTTTTTCCCCAAGTGAATCATGATTATACAGTGTTGGTTTCCAAATATTTTCTTCTCAGTTAGTTTATGTGTGTGTGACTGTGTGTGGGAATGAGCACATGAACGCAGGTGTCCTTAGAAGGCTAGCAGAGGTGTCAGGTCTAATAGTGTTTTTAACAGCAGAAATACTAAAAAGGATACAGTAAATTTTAAGATACAATGCTACACAGTAGGGTGGCAAATTATAAATTTTTCTCACAAGGAAAACTAAAGAAACGTAGCCTATTTTGTTTAACTGGGAACTGCCTGTTATTTTAAGAAATAGTCCATATACTAATATATACACAATTGTTTCTTGTACTACTAAAAAATGCTACTGATCAACCACAATCTACCATCAATGTAGATAAATCTTAAATTCAGAAGTGATTAAATAAAATATAAACACCATTCTTGAAAGTAATGAATATAGAAATAACAAGTATGTGGAATTAGAGAATAAAGAAACAGAAAAAAAAAAAAGAGGTAGAAATAGTATTAAAATCTTAGCAAGATCTGTCCCACTGTCCACAAGGAAACTGCGAGTCTCCGAGGCGAAGCAGGGTACTCACCCTTCGGCATCAGGGTCTAAAATGAGCGCGAGCTCGGTCAGCACGAGGCCCGCCAGATAATGCTGCTGGCGGAAGGGCAAGGACAACTCAAACATATTTGCGATCTTCTGGTCCTGCACGTTGGTGGAAAATCCCGAACTCTGTGGGGAGTAAGGCAGAACTCAACTGTCGACAGCTGTGCAACCAACATCCCACAGCTGGGGCATTGCAACGGATGAAACACGACCTGATCACGCCAGACAAAAGTTCAGCAGAGTTCACAGAAGGTAACTAACTGCTCTTACCTTAGGTGTGGGAGACTATGGTGACATTTTTCTCATTTTTGTTACCAAACACAGCAGACTGACTGAGCCTGGGGGATTCTACTTGGGGACTACAGACCTTAGGAAGAGGATTCATGAGTGCGTAAGATGAACGCTGACTTCAGACAGAAAATGCTTAGCAAAGCAGCTTGTTCACCTCATGAACTGATTTGTTTTTAAATAGGAGAGAGGCTTTGCTATGCTGGGCCTTGAACTTAAGATCCAATGGCCTCAGCATTTCAAACAACAAAATAAATTTTATTACTAAAATGAATTAACAAAAAGTTTATTTTTGCTTTTCTCATATTGAAATTTCCCATTTGCTTCATCTTTTATTCTTAATCATCTACTATGTCAATGACCTTCTGAAGGGGAGAAGTGGAAGTGAACCCCAATGTTGTAAACACCTTCACCCTAAAGTACAAGAGAAATGTCCATAACCATGGATGGCACTTAGTTTCCAGAGAAACTTCAAGTATCACTTAAGCTACTTGAGATGGGGTACTGTCTTTGGAGTTACTACCTTCTAGTGGTTTCTTTACCAAATCTTGAGAAATTATAGTCCTGAAAAAGTTTATATCCCTTCAAGACACATTCAATATTCAGGGCTACCCATGTATATGTATGTATGTGTGTACATATGTCTACATATGTGTGTGGGGGTATATGTATGTATATATGTGTGTATACATGCATACCCATACACACACACACACACACACACACACACACACACACACACACACAGAGCTTATAGAGCAATAGAATTCCTATTCTGTAGAGAAAACTCTAAGTATAAAGAATACTTTCTCCCCCTCCCACAGGGGGAATGTCTCTAAAATCTGAAAATTACAGTTAAACAAAAAATTGAACAAGATAATTTAAGAAATGCTATGAGAATTCCAGAGGTAAATGCCATGTAGTAAGGAGGTTTTAGGAAAGGTACCTATTGTGTAATAATCTTTTTGTACACCGTGAAGATGTGTCACTCTGATTGGTTTAATAAAAAGCTGAACGGCCAATAGCTAGGCAGGATTTCCAGGCACAGAAGACACTGGGTAGAAGAAGGGCAGAGATGCCGGGAGACACAGACAGGGCAAGCAACACGGGCATTACAAAGTAAAGGTAATCAAGCCATGTAAAAGAGTGTAGATTAAAAGATATGGGTTAACTTAAGTTATAAGAGTTAGTTAGAAACAAGCCTAAGCTATTGCCTCAGCTTTCATAATTAATAATAAATCTTCATGTCATTTTAGTGAGCTGATGGCCCAAAGAAAAACCCACCTACAGGTACCTATGACTAATATGTCTCTGGCTGTTTAGCCACAATTTTGGAAGAAGACAGGAAAATACAAAGGGCTACATGTATCTGTTAGGAAGGCAGAAAGATATGTGAAGTAGGTTGATTCAGGAGACATACTGAAAAGAAGAAATGAAAAGCTGTGGCTGGCTCTCTAATACTCCAGTTTATGTAAGTGAAGTCTAATTTTCTTTTTTAACAAACATGTCAGATCAACCCAGCCTAGGGAACGGCACCTGAGCATTCCAAACCACTAAATTAGGATTAGGGAATGTGTAAGATCAACTCTGACATCAGACATTATGTGCTATGCAAACAGCTTGCCCAACTCATAAAGGATATAACATGTATATTTTATTAGGGAAGAGGAAAATCTTGGCTTCCTTGACACTGCAACTGTAAAATCTTAATCTTTTTCATCTTCAAAGAAACTGTTAGCTGTGAAAGTTAAGTGGTATCTACTTCAACTTTAAATGTACATTAAGTTTCTGTGAGCAAGCCAGGCCGAGCTTGGCAGGCTATCACTTAAGTCTGACTCCTTTCCCTGCCTCAAGGTATTTATAAATATAATATATAAATAGAATATAAATTTAAATAGTCATTTCACAGGAATTTACCCCAAACTTGGTTTCCATATCTGCTTCAAGAAAACTCAGTTTGGGAAAACATCAAAATAAGTGAGTTTACTTGGGTGAGCTTACATATGCACATTATCTGTAAAGATGTATTGTACATCATGCTTAAAAACCTGGGCTCTGGAGTAAAGCTTTGGTTCAAAGCCTGCTTTGACCATTTCTTACTTTCTGTGTTTCTGGTTTGGAGCTATCCAATATGGATAATAACAAAACAAACCCTCAAGAACTGTTCTTGGAATTAGATGGGCTAATACTTATAAAGCACTCCTGTGGTGGTTTGAATAAAAATGGCCCCCAGGTTCACAGGGCATGGCACTATTAGGAGGAATGGCCTTGTTGGAGGAAGTGTGTCACTAAGGGGTGGGCTTTGAGTTCTGAGGTGCTCAAGCCAGGCCCAGTGTGGCATTCTCTTCCTGCTGCCTGCCAATCTGGACGTAGAACTCTCTGCTCATTTTCTAGCACATCTGCCTGTGCAATGCCATACTTCCCACCATGATGATAACAAACTAAACCTCTGAACTGTAAACCAGCCCCAATTAAATGTTTTCTTTATAGGAGTTGCCATGGTCATGGTGTCTCTTCACAGCAATAGTAAACCTAACTAAGACAACCCAATAGTGAGCCTATTACCTAACTAATCATCAAATGACACATTATGATCGCCCCCATTGTTTTGCATCATTTTTTATAAGTATGAACATATGTATGTCCTCACATTTTGCATACCTGAGATGTGGCAGAAGAAACAGAAGGTGACGGAGACGCAGGTGGGGTGAGCAAGCTGCACGGTAAATTTAAGGTAACGTAGTGCTCATGGCTACAGATGATTCGAAGAAAGTCCAACCTCAGGGACACCAGGACACTTGGATTTGGCAGTGAGTAGAGCTTTGATGACACCTTGGAAGGGTTGCATAAATGTGAGAACACCAACTAATATATTTTTTTCCTCCCACAGTAATATGCCAGTAACAGCAGTTTGAGTCTCTGTGGTTTATATGACAACATACTCTTTCCCAAAATTATGGCAAATGCTTCAAATGTAGAACTACAAGATCTACAGTATAAGTCTACTTGACTAACTTAGTCACATTGTTTTACTGTCAATATTGCATTAATATTTCCACTTCCCAAAAATGTACTTTATGAGGGAAAAACATACTTCAAAGAAAGCCTTCTTTTTAACATTTCTGTTTAATGCATTTATAATTGTCCACCTTCCCCAACTATATCACAGACTACTTGGGGAGACATACTGCAAGCTGATATAATAGGTATGGTACCCTTTGAGTCAACCTCAACATTTGACAAGTGCAGGTCATTAAGTCAGAATAAGGGTTTTTGTTGTCATTTTTTTTCTTTGAGACAGGGTCTCATTTTGTAGCTTTGGTTGTCCTGGAACCCATTACAGAGACAGGGTGGCCTCAAACTCACAGAGACCTGCCTGCCTCTGCCTCCTGAGTGCTGGGACTAAAGACATGTGCCACAATGCCTGGCTCAGAATAAATTTTGATATAATAAAATTTAAATTTTGGGGGAAAAGAATAGTGTTTTGTGAATATCTCTGAGTCAGTGCCCATGCATAGGTAATTTCTATGACCATAAAAGAAAAGAAATAAAAATATCCAATTGGACTGGTCTTCAAAATTTTAAAGATTATATTGCCAAATAGAATTGTTTAAAAAATTATTTTATTTCATGCGGATGAGTGTATCACCTCTATTTACGTCTCTATACCAGGTTTATGTCTGGTACCCACAGAAGTCAGAAGAGACCGTTGGATCCCTTCGAACTGGGGTTACAGACTGTTGTGAACTGCCTTATGGGTGTTGAGAACTAAATCCAGGTCCTCAGGAAGGGCAGTCAGTGCTCTCAACCACTGAACTATCTCTCCAGTACCCTAGAATTATTGACCCAGTTCTCCAAAATAATCCATGGCCATCTAGGAAGGGCTTCATAAGTTTTAATCCTAAACCCCATGAGGATTCAAATTTCTTAATACTTCTGAGATGAAACCCAGACATTGTCTTTTTTAGGATTTCGTTATAAATAAGGCTAGAGTCACTGCACTGTTTAGAGCAGCTAATTCAGAGACAAGAATCAGTATTTCCCAAAAGGTAACATTAATAATAAGTTGATAACATTTAAAAAAAGTGTAACTTCCTGCCTGTGGACAAGGTCTAGGGTGTTTGCAGCTTACTAATGGCAAGGTAATACATGACATTTTGAACTTCAGTAAACATCTGACCATGAGTCCAAACTAATGTTTAGAATTAAATAACAGCAATGACAACAAACTGTTTCCTTTAAAGACCACTCCAAAGCAGGCACAGTGGCGCACACTCATAACTCTAGGATGTAAAAGGTGGACCAGGAATTCATGCCACCCTCAGCTACACAGTGAATTTGGAGCTGTCCTTGGCTACATGATGTCCTATCTCAAATAAACAAATAATACCCAGGCTAGGAAAAGTCCAGTTAACTGTGCATTCAACATAAATGCTGTCCTTGCACAGCATACAGAGGCTACATTCCATCACTAATTCTCTGACTATCTGCTAAGGGGAAAGAAAAAAAACTGAACAGGGTAAATTAGCTATTCTGGGATTCACTTGCTGGAGTCCTAGTAAAAACACATTGGATGTACTTTCACCATCTTATTAACAACAGATAACTCTGCACTACTTTTCCATTTTAATACAAGTATATGAATGCGTTCTTGAAGCTCCAGCCCTGAAAACAGCTACCTCAGTATTTCAGTTACTTGAATACTGATTATGTATTACCTGTTTGTAGCAGGACTTTATAAGACTGAAGACAAATCCTCTGTCCATAACAGACAACAAATCATTGAGAAAGAAGGCAAGGCTTGTATTGAGCCTCTCAACCATTTCTGTGTCCTAGCAAACAGAATATAAGCAATAATAATGTTAGTGGAGAAAAGCATGGCCGTTTACTCTCAGTTCATAAGACACATCAACGGGTAGGTCATCCTCACCTTCTGAAACCGTGACACGACATCCCCAGCAATTGTGCTGACCAGAGCAGCAATGTCGTCCATAAAACGTTCTGGGAAACGGGTTTTCCTTGGAGCGTCGAGCTTGTCGTTAAAGTACAAGTGGTGCACCATGCTCTTCACCTGCAGAAGGACACACATAGTTCTCCATGTTGGTGTGCTTTATTTTATAAGGACACACATAGTTCTCTGTGTCGGTGTGCTTTATTTTATGAGGACACATGTAGTTCTCTGTGTCGGTGTGCTTTATTTTATGAGGACACACGTAGTTCTCTGTGTTGGTGTACTTTATTTTATAAGGACACACATAGTCCTCTGTGTCGGTGTGCTTTATTTTATAAGGACACACGTAGTTCTCTGTGTTGGTGTGCTTTATTTTATGAGGACACACGTAGTTCTCCGTGTTGGTGTGCTTTATTTTATAAGGACACACATAGTCCTCTGTGTCGGTGTGCTTTATTTTATAAGGACACATGGAGTTCTGTGTCGGTGTGCTTTATTTTATGAGGACACACGTAGTTCTCTGTGTTGGTGTGCTTTATTTTATGAGGACACACGTAGTTCTCCGTGTTGGTGTGCTTTATTTTATAAGGACACACGTAGTTCTCTGTGTCGGTGTGCTTTATTTTATAAGGACACACGTAGTTCTCTGTGTCGGTGTGCTTTATTTTATAAGGACACACGTAGTTCTGTGTCGGTGTGCTCTATTTTATAAGAACACACGGAGTTCTCTGTGTCGGTGTGCTCTATTTTATAAGGACACACAGAGTTCTCTGTGTCGGTGTGCTTTATTTTATGAGGACACACGTAGTTCTCTGTGTCGGTGTGCTTTATTTTATAAGGACACACGTAGTTCTCTGTGTTGGTATGCTTTATTTTATGAGGACACACGTAGTTCTCCGTGTTGGTGTGCTTTATTTTATAAGGACACACGTAGTCTCTGTGTCGGTGTGCTTTATTTTATGAGAGCATTTTGCAATATAACCCAGACCACCTAGGGTTCTCAATCCTTCTGTCTCAGCCTCTCAGCATCCAGATTACACTTGTTCTCTACCACCTGTCTAATTTCTTAATTTTAAGCAAATTATAATGGCTCTAAATATTCTGGATATTTTTTAAATATACCATGTAATTTAACAGTTAACTGAAATATATTTTCATTTCCCAATGTTTTGAAATGTTCCTTAAATATTTTCTATTTGCCAATAAAATGTCAAACAAAATAAAATCTTTCTACTTCACCCTCATAAATTATCCAACAAAAGGAAAAAAATCAGTGTATGTTAACAGAAAAAAAATTTAATTAAAAAATTTTAAGACTCACTAATTTTTTTCATTCCACTGTCCCTAAACTAGAAGTTTTCAATGGTTAGAAACCGTGTCTTCGCTGGACTATCATCAATATCTATTACATAAAATATTAGTTAATAATTGAGTGACTTCCATTTACAGAACACTTCTGGATTTTTATTACAACACTAGCAATGGTCATAAAGAATTTAAACATTTAAATGCAAAGCGAGCTAATGTGTCAACAGTAGACAGACAGTATAGTCAAATCTTCTTGTTGATGAAGTGGCAAATGAACACAGGTCTTTCACATGGTAGGCAAGAACTGCACCACTCAGCTGCGTTCTAGGCTCCTCCTCCTCTCTGAGACAGCGTCTTTCTCACTGTACAGCTCTGGCTAGCCAGGAATCCTCGACGCTGACCAGACCGGCTTTGAATGCAGAGCTCTGCCTGCCAATGCAGACTTGCACTACTTTGCCCAGCATCTAGGCTTCTTTCCACAAGGCCTGGGGTAAGAGGTGTGCGCCACTATGCCCAGCTACAGCCAACTCTTGAACTGTAATCTCTGGACTCACATTTTAAAAATCTGAACACACATGTTAAAACTCCTGTTAAAGCCAAAACTATAATCCTTATCTTACAATAAAAGCAAGAAAGTGAGCTTTTGGCATTATCTATCCCAGGTTTACCTTTTCTTTTCCTTTTTTTTTTTTTTTGGTTTTTCGAGACAGGGTTTCTCTGTGTAGCTTTGCGCCTTTCCTGGAGCTCACTTGGTAGCCCAGGCTGGCCTCGAACTCACAGAGATCCGCCTGGCTCTGCCTCCCGAGTGCTGGGATTAAAGGCGTGCGCCACCAACGCCCGGCTACCTTTTCTAAAGATTAGTAAATCTGTGTGTGTGTGTGTGTGTGTGTGTGTGTGTGTGTGTGTTGTGTGTGTGTGTGTAGGTTTCTATCTCAAATACAGGTCACCATCAACGCTGAGAATGCCTCACTCTCTCTTGTCCTCCTTCTCTCTTGTCCTCCCTCCTCCTCTCCTGTCCTCCTCTCCTCCTTCTCTCTTTGTCCTCCTCCTCCTCTCTTGTCCTCCTCCTCTCTTGTCCTCCCTCCTCCTCTCTTGTCCTCCCTCCTCTCTCTTGTCCTCCCTCCTCCTCTCTTGTCCTCCCTCCTCCTCTCTTGTCCTCCCTCCTCCTCTCCTCCCCCCCCCCCCCCCCCCCCCCCCCCCCCCCCCCTGTCCTCCCTCTTCCTCTCTGTCCTCCCTCCTCTCCCTTTCCCTCTTCCTCTCGTCCTCCCTCCTCTCTTGTCCTCCCTCCTCCTCTCTTGTGCTCCCTCCCGCCCTCTCTTTCCCTGACCTAATTATTTTGTTATTGCTGTACTTTATTCCTTATTTATTAAATGCTATTTTTCTTGGAAGAAAATAGTCCCATGATCCAGACTTTCTAGTCCTAAGGAAGAAAATAAAGAGGAAGGTGACTAGCGTCGGAATGCCTGGACTTGAATTATAGTGCTGCTACCTACATGTGTATACTTTGAAAAGTGACCTAACCTCTCATAGCATCAGTACCAGAACTGCATAGTCACTGGATCAGCACTCACTGCTTTGGTTGGGTTCATTAATAGGTATATGTGTATATAAGTATAGCCATGCTTTATATGAAATGAAATATTAATTGGTTTGTAGTGTATTTACTGAATTAAACAAAAAGTGTTTTTCTAATTGGCTGTAACTAGTATTTCCCTATGTGCTGGTTCACCTATAATAATAACAGTAAGTATTTATAAAGCTCTAAAATAGTTGCTACAAAATCTACAGCATTGCCTTTATTAACTTGCACAGACCAGCAAAAAAATTGTCACATTCCCTTGATAAGTATACAGGAAAAACAAGACAAAACAAAATCAAAACCAGAGTTTAAATGAAACTCACACTTTATAATTTCACCTATATTGTCTTGGTGTCTATATTGTATATTTTGAAACAAATATGTGTAATTTTGCTTTGGGGCAAACATGGGAATGAAATTTCTAAGATAAAGGAAACATGAGCTCATAGCAAATTGCCTAGTGAGTTAGAAAGTCTTAAAGAACACGCTCAGTTTGCTTACCATTAACTCGAAAAAGAACCAGGCTTGCTGCAAGGCTGACTCCCGAACGCCACCACTGCAAACAACCCACTGCAAAGCCAGCTCCTCGTGAAAAAGCTATCCAGAAGGAAATGAGGTTATTACCAAAGTGAAATCTGCTGATGACATCAACCAAGTGATAATGCAGGTACAAATGAAGGCATCATGAGAATAAGTGGAATATGGCACATGAATCACTGGATGATGCAGTGGACACACCCATTAACGAAACGACTACTTATGCATGAAGACAGTGTGACATGTTCAAAGCTGAAAAATTACATGTTATCTTGGAGTAAAATGTAATTTTAAAAGGGCAGCCAGGAAACAACTTCCTAAATTGCACTTGCAAACCAAAAACTAGACCAAAACCTCATAGCCAAAAATTGTATTTTGTTTGCACTTCAAATATTTGAACATATAATACACTCACCAAATTTGCTGGTACAATTTAGGAAACATCATTACAAATTTAAACTTTTCTATGTACTGTTACGTTTCAGGTGTTTAAGATGTAGTTTTAAAAAGCAGAAACTTCCTTATAATGGATATGCATACAAAGCACTTGCAAAGTAGCACAGATCACTATGAAGGGACTAACAGGACTGTGCATAAGAGGCAGATCAACATTGCTTACTAAGAGTGATAACTTTTCTAACTCATCTTCCTTTCCCTGGAGATTTAAAACAAAACAGAAGCAGTTACAGAAACAGAATTAAGAGTTGATACATTTTTCTGATATTAAAATTTGATTATCTAATTTGAATGACTAAATTCTAGTCAATTCCAAAGATAGAAACATCATCTTATATAAACAAACCCTAAATGACAGTGGTATGCCCCAAAAGGCAGCAGACAAGCACTGCTTGTTCAAATGTATCTTTAGACACCTCAAGATTATTTTAATAACTCAAATTGGTTGTGTAAAGAAACTTTCCATGTTTTTAATTGTTGGAATTACTTTCCCCCTCTATGAACTGTCTTCTTATGAATCTACCTTTTTAGTTGGTAAGCGTCCCGTTAATGTTTGTAAGAAACTTGACGTCTCTGTGTGCGAAGACATACGATTACAACTTCGATCCATAGCCTATGGAGTGGAGATGAATGAATGACCAGATAACATTAACACTGTAGTGATGACTTCCAAGTTCAAGGACTACGAACAAGTTTCAACCGTTTGCATTATTTCTGATCTCGTTATGTTATTTTAAGCTGCTTTAAAAGCAAGTATGAAAATTGCTTCTATGTTTTTAGTCTTTAAGATGAATTACCTTAATGATTTTAACACCGAGTGCTGCAAAGAATGAAACTTATCTGTGTAATCTACACATGCATATATCTAGTGAAAACATATGAAAAGAAAAAACATACTTCTCAACTGGTGTCTGACAAAAAAGAAATCAAGAATTTTGTACTTAATAAGGAAAATTACAACTTTAGAAATTTTACTTTTTTCTATTAAAAACACCATTTAAGTTTATCATAAACAATATCTAATATAAATCAGTTATAATATTAAACAGAAAATTGGGTTCTTTTTTAGGAATAAGAGAATTTTCCTTCATAGCCAATACACAAGTAAGAAGTATATTTTGATAAATCATGCAGTTAGTTATCAAGCAACTAGTCTTAAATTACAGGTTATAAGTGTAACAAATTTCATACTTTGCAACACAGAACAAATTCAATGGAGTTTTTCTTCTAGCACTTACTCTGGCAACATGCATACTGTACATTTCAGATTTATTTATATTTAACTTCAACTTACAACCAGTCTTTCTACTTAGTGATTATGAAAAAGAGATAAGGTAATAAGGGCCACAGGAAACGATATGTTTAGCTGTACTTTAAAGCAAATAGAAAACTGTTGGTTGTTTTCTACATAAAAATTTCCTACTAATAATGTACAAGCCCTGAAGAGAACCTGTTATAAAACGATTAATGCATAATCAGCAGGCACGCGACACTGAGACGGTATGTGAGGAGGAGGCAGGAGGAGACAGAACAGAAAAGGAGAGCATTGCTGGTGCAACTGGAGGTATTCATGCATAGGAGTTGGGAAATGTGCTAAATAAAAATACACACTTTTAATGATTAAAAAAAAGCAAGCCACTGAAATCACAGCATGTACTAAAAGGTAATGTTCTAAAGGGAAACATCAGCAGCCAATAAAGAAACCTATAATGTAAACACCACCTGTGTTGATTCTGCACTTGGACTGGGGTTGGATCCCCATGGGGCAGCTTTTGGACCAGTGTTAACCCAGGAATTGGAGCGATCTAAACCCTAAGCACATAATAGAGAGCAGTTGGAAAGGAGAGAAATGTTACATGGTGCATGCTATGAATTATTCCTAAAGAAATCCAGCCCTCCCAATGCAAAATGTTCTTCATTAGTACTGTTAAAGCAACCAAAAAAAACCTCAGGTACATAGAGAATATTAGTTCATTCACCATATCTTATCATATAACCAATTTTTTAAAGAAAAGAATATTAAACATAGTATTTAAAATCATTTCAATGTAAAGTTTGCACCCTGAAGTGCAAACCACAGAAATCTCTACATCATTACCCTCAAAATGCTTCTTAAATATGGTACAAAATCTCAACTGAGGGAGGCAGGGTGTGGGGGAGACAGTCACTCTTTGCTAAAAGATCTTAACTGCACTGCATTTCTTACTAGCCGAAAGTTACTACACAGCAAGAACCCTGCAATTCTGTTTGACCTTGCCTCCTCTTTCTTTTCGAGAATAGAAAACATGGAGGAAAATATTATGCAAAGGAACAGCTAAATGCATCCCTTCCTAATAACAAGAGTGAACTTGGAATTGTGCTCCTTTTTATTACTATTTGTCATTGGATATAAGGGGGTACTGTCCTATTTAAATGTTATAAGGAAAACATTATGTCTCTCTAGGAATTATATCTTTATCACCACTGTCATTAAATTTTAGTGTAACTATAATAAATATACCAGAAACAAAGTACTATTTTCTGAAAGAGATTACTGATTCCTGGTGAAGTTAGCTGAGGCTTGACTGAATTTCCCAAGCCTAAGAGATCATCAGAATCATGTAAAAATGCTTTACAAAATTCAGATTCCGTGCTCTACCCCTCAACTTCCTGACTTCAAACTCAACTAAGGGCAGGGACCTGCTTAATGGAGTTGGAGCAAGTTGTAACAGGTGTTTAGATGATTTAAGGGCAAGAATTACAAGGATAGCCGGGCAGTGGTGGCGCACGCCTTTAATCCCAGCACTCGGGAGGCAGAGCCAGGCGGATCTCTGTGAGTTCGAGGCCAGCCTGGGCTACCAAGTGAGCTCCAGGAAAGGCGCAAAGCTACGCAGAGAAACCCTGTCTCGAAAAAACCAAAAAAAAAAAAAAAAAAAAAAAGGCCGGGCGGTGGTGGCGCACGCCTTTAATCCCAGCACTTGGGAGGCAGAGCCAGGCGGATCTCTGTGAGTTCGAAGCCTGGCTACAAGTGATCCAGGAAAGGCACAAAGCTACACAGAGAAATGTTCGAAAAAAAAAAAAAAAAAAAAAAAAAAAAAAGAATTACAAGGATAACCCAAAGCAACCTGATTAAAAATATTAAAGCAAAGAATGTACTAGAACTAGAAACTACCAAAGTTAAGAATGCTTGGAAAAGAAAATGTTGGCCCAGTGGTAACCAGTTCTGTCAGGACAGTAGGCTCCTTAGGAAGATTCCCAACATCAAAAGCAAATGTGCTGGCCCCAGGCCCCACCACAAAACAGTTCAGTCAGAGTAGACGAAGGTAAGGCCCACACATTAGTACATTTTTAATATCTCAAGAGAAGTTTTTAAAAGCAAAAGAAAGGAAAATAACCACTGCTTGGAGTTTTGACTTTAGGAGAATATTTTCTCCACTCTCTTTTCTTCCCAAACACAGAGCAGTTGAAGTAATTCCTGTTAACATAATCACCCACTGTGGGGGTTTGAATGAAAATGGCCTCCAGAGGCTCATAAGGAGTGGCAGCACTACTGGGAGGCGTGGCCTTGTTGGAGGAAGTGTGTCACTGGGGCGGGCTTTGAGGTTTCAGAAGCTCAAGCCAGGCCCAGTGTCTCTCTCTCCCTGTTGCCTGCTGATCAAGATGTAGAACTCTCAGCTACTTCTCCAGCACTGTGTCTGCCTACATGCCACCAGACTTTCCACCATGATGACAACAGACTAAACCTCTGAACTGTAAGCCAGCCCTAATGAAATGTTTTCCTTTGTAAGTGTTGCCATAGTCATGGTGTCTCTTTATAGCAGTAGAGACCCTAACTAATTTTCCTTCATTTTTGGCACTGTCTAAGATGGGGGTTAAGGTTCATATACAGGCTGTCGTGCTTACTAATTTAAAAAATCTAAAATAAATGACTTTTTTATTCAGTTTCTCATCCACAAAATAGAAATAACAATAGTCTTCCCTTGTTTTAAGGAAAGTCAAAGTATATAATGACTTGAAGGTGACAGATACCAGAAGTCATTTATACAAAAATTTTCCAGAGATTAAAATTTTGTATTTTAATTATTTTTTGTTGAGTATAAGTATACTGCCAGCACGAATGTATGTGCAACCTTGCTTAATAATTCCTTTTTAAAATAATTTTTATGGTAATCTCAACATCAGAATAAAATATCAGTTTGCTGCCAGTTATATTTCATATATACAACATTTATGCTCTGAACAGTTATAATTACACATCAAAAGGTAATTAAAGACAACATGTAGTATATTAGTTTGTGAAGCAAGTAACTTTCATAATTCAAATGTTATCAAACTGAATTATATATAAAAATATAACAGTCCTTAAATTCATTACTGAGAGAAACTAATGTAACAACTTTCTAGACCTCTAAGAAACAAGACATAGTAAAATGTACTCAGTTGTGTGTGTGTTGGTTTTTGCCTAATGCCAGTACTATTATTTTGTCTCATCTTGTAGGTAGACAAACCTTTGAAGGGTGGAGGCAGAGCTCAATGAGCTACTCTTGAGGGGAGCAGGGGTTGGAAGACAGGAATTCTACAAGAAACAGACAGTGACAGCCTGACCTGTGAGGCCTCAGGTAACAAGGACTCTGTCAGGATCTGAGCTGGGAGGGGCATGCATAGATATTTTGGTCAAGAATCTGGTTTCATTTTGCCTATGTCATGAGAACTGAGTAAACTGAATCTAAAGATAATGGACTAATCAGTTTTTGTGGCATAGGAAATGTCAAGGCAGGAACAGTCAGATGGTGACAAGAAGGCAGCTGTGTGGCACTGAGACAATAGGAAAGATATCTTGAAGGTGAACTTTCATCCCTCAGAAAAACCTAAATTCATCTAAAGACTAAAGTTTAAGTTGGTGGGTTCCCTGATCCTCAAAACAACTGTCTAGGAAAGTGTTCCCCTGGGGGCAGCACCCTGAGGCTGAGACAGCTGTGCTCCAAGGAACCCAGACTAGAGCTTGAAGTGACAGCACCATTACCTGTCCCTGTTTGTCAAGGTATGAAAGTCGCACCACAGAGAAGGTCATGGAAAGCAGCTGATGCCAAGCAATAATGACAGTGTTGGAGTCCCTGGGAGGTCACTGTACAAAGTTCCGAAGATAAAGCCTAAGTTTCAATGAAGACCTCAAGATATCGGAGGTGCCAAAACCATGAATTAAGAGGAACCGTGGACACATACGGGAGCTGTCCTAGGAGAGGATCTAAGTGTTTCAAGGGCAGCAGAGATAGAGGGGTGGAGCTACTCAAGCCTTTTGGAACCCAGCTGACTATATTATAAGCCCCAGATGCCAGACATGGAGCTGCGGGCATTGGTCACTGCCCAGCTGGATTCTGGTTTTGCTTTGCTGTGACCATTTCTTGTTACATCCCAGTTCAGTTCTTCCATTTGGGTATGGGAGTACTTATTCTATGTCATTATATGTTAGAAGTATTTAACCTGTGGTGTGAGTTTTTCTGTGTGTGTGTGAGAGAGATATTTGGAATTTTAAAGGGTAGGAATTATTCATCACTATGAGGATTTTTAAAGATAGAGTGAATGCACTTTATATTATAACTTGGTCACAAGCCTACAGGGTCAAGGGGTAGCAAGTTATGGTTTAAAAGTGATTTGTTGGGGCGGGGAGCAACTGACAATGGGTGGACTTGTGATGATTAGTATTGATTATCTACTTGACAGAATCTAGAGTCACCTGGTAGATGGCCCTCTGAGTATACCTGTGGGGGATTGTCTGGATTACACTAAATGTTATGTGAAGGCCTCTATTAATTGTAGGCAGGACCATTCTCTGGGCAGAAGATCCTGAACTATATAAGATGGAGAAGTTGAGCTGAGAATTGCACGCAATCACCCCTTTTTGCTTCTTTCTCAAAGGTGCAAGGTGGCCAGCTCGCCAAAGCTCCTGCCACTGTGACTCCCGACACAATGGACCACAACCTGAAGTGTGAGCTAATGTAAACGCTTCCTCCATCAAGGTGTTTTATCACCGCAACAGGAAAAGACACTAACCGCTGGCTATACAAGGCTTACACAGGAATCTTAGGTAGGCCTCACCAGGAGGAGTCTTTCTAAGCAAATTCTTACATGATCTGAGAGAGCTGGTCTTACTTAGTTGGATCATGCTTAGAGGAATGATACAATGCGACTTAATTTCTTTTGTGCATCTTAATTTTTAAAGCAACCCTCTAGATGTTAGTTGTGAACAGAAGATAAAAGAACAGCAGGGCAACATCCCAAGGTTATCACATTAATTCAGGGAGACTTGCTAACACTTCACACTAAGATGGTTGGGATGATAAGAAGTCCTACAAAAAGTCTTCAGTTCAACCTTCAGCACAGGAAAAAACAGAAGATCAAACCAACCAAACAGAAAATTCCAAGGCTCTCCTTTAACATATGTGCGATCTGAAAAAAGATTTAGAAAAACAGTTAAGTGGAATCCCTGAGAGAGATCTGTACTAAAAAGTAAATTGAAGAATGATTTACCTAGCATTTATAAAATAAATAATACTGAATAAAAACAAGACTTGTAAAATAAGAGATTATCAGAAAAGGAAGAGCTCAGATAAGAATATGAAAAGATAGAATTCAGTAAACTATGAAGCAAACTAAGACAATGTGAAGTCTGAGAAGCCAAGTAAGCTGAATAAAAAAAAAGAAACATGTGTCAAAGACACTGGCAGGACCAGAGAGGAGGCTTGGAGAAGGGCTAGGAAGGTGGGCTACTCTTGCAGAGGCCCTGAACTGGGTTCCTAGCACCCAGTTAGACAGCTCACACCTGCTGCAACTCCAGCTCCAGGGAATCAGATGCTTTTCTCTGGCCTCCACAGGCCCTGGCATATACATGCACATAGCCACACACAGAAACACACACACACACACACACACACACACACACACACACACACACACACACACTTTAAAATAAAAAAATTAAAGACACTGGCACATAAAATAAACCAAGTTTGGATACATAACTATTGGGTTTAGCAAGGTGGAGAACATGTGTAATATTAACAAGTGCAGTTTGGTAGAGACAATAGGAAAGTTCATTGAAGACAGCAAAAGAACTGAAAACACAAAGTATACAAAATAAAAGATCGGAAGATATAAAGTATAAGGGATTCTACTTTAGGAGACAGCAGAGATGTTGTAATGGCACATACCTTTAATCCCAGCACTGGTTCCAGGACTCCACCCCACCCCCCATACACACAAAAAGGTAGCAGAAAATAGCATAGAAAGTAGCAGCAGAAATGTAGAGAATTTTTGAAGTGAGAAATAACACACGTATCTATGAGGGAAAATGATTCAAAAAATAGGGGGGAAAAACTGGTAATGCAGAACAAGAGAAGGAAGAACTCCTAGACTGGGCATCCTGAGAAGGTAAGCAAAGGGGGAGACTCCCAAACAGGAAGCTGAGGTCTGCAAACAAAAGGAGGTCAGGTCCCTCAGAAGACTCAGCAGCAGGCAGCAGCTGGCAGACATGGCGGTCAGTATCAACCAGGGGAAAGGGCTGGTGGCTGGTGGCAATAAAGCAGGCGGAAGGAATAGTGACAAGAGCACAGAAGGACGAGCTGGCAGCAGGGAGGGAGCTGCACAGGAGGTTTCCTAGCTGCCTGGGGGAGTTTGAAAATGGCCCCACAGGCTCACAGAGAGCGGCACTACTAGGAGACGCAGCCTTGGTGGAGTAGATACAAGCCAGCCCCAGTGAAGTGTTTTCCTTTATAAGAGCTCCTGTGGTCATGGTGTCTCTTCACAGCAATAGAACTTTAACTAAGACACTGCCATTTTTCAAGACATGGAAGCGGCAGTCAATTCGTTTCAATGATGGTTTCAAGTTTGAGAAGAAAACAGAAATTGAGGTTTGATTGTGATTAGAATATATAATAGCTGGTCCTAACTAGTTAGGAAGAAGAGAGAATGTTAAGACAATTCTCCTCTCCTCCCAGAAAACAAAACAAGATAAAACAATATTAAGTGATGAGAAACTGAAAGGAAGGGACACTACCCAAGTTGGGACACTAGAAAGACAAATTGAGAATGGTCGGACAATAAAATGCATGAAACTGAAATCATGAAGGCGAAGTTATTGGTACTGAAAGACCTAAGGTAAGACCATGATTGAGATAAAAGACAGTATCTGTAAAGGAGAAGGGGCCACTGAGTCACCTGGGCAATAAAATAAGAACAAATGAAGAATAGGCATACAAAGCAATTTAGATTCCTCACATTTTATGAGATAAATATTATTAACATTAGGGAAAAATATGAAAGTAATTATTATTTTTCCAACAGAGGGGAAAAATGTGAAACTACTTAAAATAAAATTGAATTATATCTGGGCTGACAGCACATACCTGTTATCACAGCACTTAGGAGGCTCAAGAGAGAGGAACAGGAGTTCAAAGCCAGCCTTGGCTACAAAATGAGACTGTCTCAAAAGAAAAAAATTAATTACCACAGGACAGAGCTATTACAAGACAAATTTTCATGCTGTGGTGACCTTTTTCTTAAAAAAAGAAATTAATGTACACACACACACACATATATATATACAATTCCATATATATGTATGTATATATGTACAAATTGTTACTACATTCCATTTAATGATCTTTAAAAAGCAAAACTCATCAATTAATATAGAACACCTTGTTCTAAATCTTAAAGTTATATAACAAACATATAAAGAGTAGTTGTTATATGAGGCACAAGGTAAATTCTATAGAAATTAAGGGATCCTTTTTTTTAAAGAAGGAGATTTAAAATAATTTTTTAAAATGATTTATCTATTTTTATTTTATATGCATTGGTGCTTTGCCTGCATGTCTGTGTAAGGGTATCAGATCTCCTGGAACTGTAACTACAGAGACAATAGTGAGCTGTTAAGGGATCATTTTAAGGTACTATCTTGAGGAATATGCTATGTATAGCCTTTGGACAATAAATATTTGCAGTTCACAAACCTGATTCATTCTACTACCGAACTATACTTTGTACTATATAAGTGCTAAGTACTGCCCCTACTAAACAAGAAACAATTGAGGGTAAAAAATAAGATTAAAAATCTTGAGTACTTTTCCTAAGCTTAAACTCAGGGTTATCTTTGTGTTTTTGTTAGTTGGTTGGTTGGTTGGCTGGTTGGTTGGTTGGTTGGTTTGGTTGGTTGGTTTGGTTGGTTTTGTTTTGTTTTTTCAAGACAGGGTTTCTCTGTATAACAGTCCTGGCTATCCCAGAACTCGCTTTGTAAATCAGTCCAGCCTTGATTCACAGAGATCTGCCTGTCTCTGCTTCCTATGTGCTAGGACTAATGGCATGTGCCACCACCATATTTTATGTGTAGAAAAGAAATTTTTCTGAATATTTTTTATGTGATAATAATGGAGGCTCTGAATAAAGTATAAGTGGGCCTTATATAACCTAGATGGCCTCTCTCTTGTCTAGCATAATTACTAAACATCATTACATAATCACATTCTCAAATCCTAGTACCATCACAGAGGTTCATGTGAAATGTAGCTCTATTATCAACCAAGGCCAGTAACTATTCTGGATGCTTTCCTGAAGGAGGAACTCACACTTGAACTCAATGACAGCATGTTTCTTGTACACATCAGTCACACAGGTCTCTCCCCATGCTATAGAATTGATCTAAGAATTTTTCACATGATGGGATATCAGACAAGTTATATGTGATGATTTATCCTGGACAAATTTTAGAATCTGGCAATTTTTTAAATGCACAATGTATAGACCAGTTTATAACAGTGAACATATTTAATAGATACATGAAAACTATTTACTGACAGAATGGGAATATAAACTTCTTGCTTATTCCTAACTCAAGTAAACCAGAAAACAATTCCTTGCTTATTTTGAACTCAAATACATCTTAAAATTAAGAATAAATTAAATACATGGATAACTGTCATAAATGGATAGCCATGTCTTCAGTTTACCTTACTGCCAATGATTGACCGAACTTCATCATCTGGTGATGTGGGAGTACCAGATATATCTGGATTACTGTTGCTCAGGCTTCGAGAACGATTTAAGTTAAGGCTTGCAGGTCTCACCGCAGACCTAGCCATTGTGGCATAATGCACTGATCCTCCCAAACCCCCAGGACCTAGAGTTGCAACAAGAAGCATGTAATTAATAAGAGAGAAAACCAGGAAACGACCCCCAAAAAATAACTGAACACTTTACAAAATCCCACAACAATCATGAATTGCTTTAGTTTCTAAATGAAAAGTAACACAGGTTTTCTTTTTTTAAAAAATCATTAGAAACAAAAACACTGAAGAACCAATATGAAATTCTACTTCATAACAGCTGTCACAAACCATATGAATTTTAAGAATCACTCTCTTAAATGCTTCTATATTATATGAACAATAAAAAATAAACTGACTAAGAAACATTGCCTTTTTTACTCAAACACAGTAGTGACGAAGACACAAAATGCCACGGCTGATACTTCTTCTCTCCCTTTTGCCTACACTTTCCACTCTGCCCCTTGATATATGGTCACATATATAGGGAAATCCAATTATTACCAGTATCACATAAATGAAAGTATGTTTTTATTTCTCTATCTTCATGAGTGATGTTAAAAATAACAAAATGGTATCTTTGTTCTACACACACAAAAAACAAACAAACCTAAAGACAATTCTAAGAGCCTAGGTTATAAAAAAAAAAAAAAAAGCAAAGAATTCCTTTGTCTGAATAAAATCAAGCATTTTATTTTCTTTCAAACATGTTACATAAAAACACAAATACCCAGCAATTATATTCATTAACATCTGCAAATCAGATCTCAACCTGATCTCACTGATTCAGCAGATTCACTGCTCAGCAAGCTCAAGGGATCCTCCGTATTTCCACTATGGGATTAGAAGTCTGCATCACCGTATGTGGCTTAACAAGGGTTCTGAGCCCAAACTCAGGCCCTCATGCTTCTATGACAGGCATTTTACAGAATAAGCCATCTCCCCAGCTCTATCTATGTCTTTGGATTGTTGAATATTTTTAAATGTCTTATTGAAAATGACACAAATCTGACAACTAATTAATGTATATACTTTTTTTAGGCCAAGAAAAAGTTATATGTAAAAATGTGCAAAATCAAACAATCAAACAAAAAGGCAGATAGAGAAGCATTCTGGGTATACCACTGTCACTCACATGCTCAGATTCTCAAGTTATATAGCTAAAATCAAGATAGTAAATTGTGGGTCAGGATGAAAGACAAATGTTCATCTTTTCACAACAATAACAATAAAAAAATTCTGGGCTAAAGCTTAAATCAATAACTGCCCATAGCTGCAAAGGGGCACGTACCATCATTACTAGGGACAAGTTATTGCTTATACAGCAAACAGGTAAGCAGTTTCAAAAGTTAAATAATTAACTAACTAACTAAATGGAAATACAAACTCAAACATCCCTCACAAACACCACTATCATCAACATTATATGAAAGACAAGTAACTAGCTGAGGCTTTAATATTCAGAAAGCTTATGTTATTTTACTGGTCATGAAGAAATTGGGACACTTTCTAGACAATAATTTTTACGTTACTATGGATCTTTAAGATTAAGAGAAAATTATCAGTCTACCATGTATCTCCCTAAATGTCTAAAACCATTCTGAATGGCAAATAAAATATTCTATTAATTTTAACAAGAAATGATGAAATGCTTTCAGAGATGGAGGAAGCGATTGTCAAGGTTCAGTTCTAATAATTAATTTAACCAAGCTCTCCAATTCAACTTAAAGGAAGCTGTATATATTATACTTTAAAAATGAAACATAACCCTTCAATGACTAGCACTGTGAATGTTCCTTAACAAAGTAAATAAATGTTGTGAATGTATGAGTCACACAGTGAGCTACATGACTGCTTCAGAATTAGCATAAATATGAAAGACAGTTTAATACTAAAAAGAATAAAATACCTGGTGATGGTGAATTAGGATAAGTATTTGGCAGACGGAACACGTAATAGATATACGATGCAAGAAGGTTATTTCTGCCATGCTGGTCATGATTTCCTTCTAAGTTTTTGTGAAGTCGATTTATAATTGATGCCATAGCTTCAAAAGATGCTTGCCCTAGATTAACTTTTCAGAAAGAAGAAAAAAATTTTGCTTTAATGTTTTTACATTTGCAGTTCCACAAAAAGAAGGTTCTTTCCCGTTTATAAAAGGCTATAAGTAGAATAAGACACAGCAAGTGTATAAAAATAGTACATTGATTTTTATATTTTGAAATAGCTTGATAAAAATTATTCTTGAAAACAAAAGGAAAATAATCCATTTGATGTATTTAATGTGAAAATTGTATGGGTTAGATTAGTTAAAATAAAAGTGTCTAACAGATACACAATATTTTGAAAAGTAATACAAAGCACAGAGAAATCCATCTTCTATACAAACTGGAAAATTAACTACTCATTTTAAAGATGACTCTGAAAATCTAAAGAGCATACAATAAGCATCTATTATTTTTAAAGCAATTTAAAATAATAATAAAAATAAATCATTAAAAATAGTACTATGAATAGAGGATAGTGGGTAAGCAACACTAGAAGGGGGAGGGGATGGAAAAACAGAAAGATGCAAAGCTCTTGACATGTCAAAGTACCACCACCTATTCACTCCGTTATCCATGCGATAAACCTCAAGAACTTTTTAAAATCAGAATTCTGAAAGCACACTGTCAGTCCTGAAGAACTAAGACTATTAAACCAAGCAGACATCTGAAAAGGGTGTCAGAGTCAGGTCTGTGATTTATTTATCAGGACAGGGAATTATTGACAGATAAATGAGGCCAATTAAGTTTCCTAAAAGTGAAATAATCAAGTGAAATGGCTATTTACAAGATTAAAGAACATGTCCTAAACTAAATGGACCAGAGGGCGGAGAGAGAATCCTGAGGTTTAACAGCCTCCTGGTTCCTGGTTAGCTCCTTTCCTCTCCCCCTCATAGTGGCTACTCCAAATCAGCAGAATCCTTTTCAAAACTAGGTCCAGGGGATGGAGAGATGGCTTAGTAGTTAAGAGCACTAACTGCTCTTCCAAAGGATCCAGACTCAATTCTCACCACTCACATGGTGGCTTACAACCACTTGTAACTCCAGTTCCAGGGATCTGATGTCCTCTTCTGGCCTCCACTGGGTACCAGGCATACATGAGGTACACACACGTATACATACACTCAGGCAATATACCCATCACATAAAAGATAAATTAAATTATATTTTAAAAATCCACCTTACTCCCTTCTTAACAATTCTCACCATCTACATCACTCAGGACATGCATAAAGCTGAAAGGCCTCAAATCTATCTACAAATTTACTGGAAACTAATATTCCTATCACCTTTCTCCCCCCCCCCAAAAAAAGCATAAGATATCTAACTACTTTCATTTCCTGAACTTGCTTCAATGGTTAAATCTTTTCTCACTCCATTTTCTTGTATTTTTCTCCTGTTTTGTAAATGATTTATCTCAGTATTCACTTTTTAATTCTTATCTTGTTTTATGTGTGTGGGTGTTTTGCCTGCATGTATGTCTGTGCATCACTTGTATGACTGGGGGAGGCCAGAAGAGGGTGTTGGATCCCTTTGAGCTGGAGTTACAGATGGTTGTAGGCCTCCATGTGGATGCTGGGAATTGAACCTGGATCCTCTGGAAGAGCCACAAGTGCCTTAACTATTGCATCATTTCTCAGCATCCTCAAATTCATTCTGATGCTCCATTCAATCTAGTTTTCCCTTCTAACCGAACTTTGTTTGTTTTTGGTTTTGTTTTGAAAACAGGTTTTCTCTGTTTAACAACTCTGGCTGTCCTAGAACTTGCTTTGTAGATCAGGCTGGCCTCAACGTCACAGAAATCTGCCTGCCTCTGCCTCCTAGAGTGCTGGGATTAAAGGTGTGTGTCACTACCACTAAAGATTTTATTTTTATTTTATGTGTATGAATCTTTTGCCTGCATGTATATAAGTATACCACATTAGTGCCTGGTGCCCAAAGATGCCAGACAAGGGCATCAAAGCCTTTTAGAACTAGAACTTCAGATAGTTGTAGGCATCACGTCAGGTAGGAATCAAATCTCTAAACAAACTTCTTACATTTCTTCCTTTAATTAGATTAGACTGTTCTTAAAAACCTCATCAATGGACACTTGTTAGGTATGAGATGTACTCTAGAACCGTTGCTTGGGTTGAATTTTGGCTGTGTGGTTATAGCTCAATGACTTTAAGCAAAACTTTTGAACATGTTCACCCCTGTACTCATCTGTGAAGTGGTGGCATGGTGGTTTGAGTCAAAAGGGCCCCTGTAAGCTCAGACATTTAAATGCTTGGTCCACTGCTGATGGAAATGTTTGGAAGGATTAGCTGTGTGGAGGATGCGTGTCATTGGGGGTGGCCCCTATCATTCCCAGTTAGCTCTCTGTCTGCCTCATGTGTATAGATCAGAAGTTAGTTCTCAGCTACTGCTTCAGCACCAGGCCTGCCTGTCTGCTGTCATGATTCTACCATGATGGTCATGGATGCTAATCCTCTGAAACCGTGAGCCCCAGATTAAATGCTTTCAGAAGAAAGTTGCCTTGGTCATGGTGTGCTGTTATGGCACTAGAGGAGTGATTAGGACAGGACTACCCAAGGTTGCTGAGAGGATTTCATACAGAAATGAAAAGAAAGCACACAGTGCTATTCTGACCAATGCCTTGTAATATTATTATTATTATTATTATTATTATTATTATTATTAATTCCATTTCTACAATCCTGAACAAACAATAACTTTCTTTTCTTAAAAGCCATCCACACAGTAGTAATCTTATGAACCCGAATCCATCCTCTTTTCCTTGGTCTAGTCTCACCTGCCTTCTATTAGGACTTTTTTGGTAGGAGACTGTACATGACTTCAAACTTCCATTTTCAACCCATCTCCACACAGCATCCTTTGTGTATCCACTTCTGTATGTGAGTGCAGGTGCGTGTGTGCCACAGCACAGGTGTGAAGGGCACAGATGTGCCAACAGCACAGGTGAGGTCAGAAGCCAACCTCAGACGCCGGCCTATCTTCTACCTTGTTTTGAGACGGTCTATTTGCTGGTTTTCTATTGTGTGTATCAGGGTATCTGGCCCATGAGCTTCCAGGAAGTCCCTTTTCTCCATCTCCCACTTCCCCATAGTAATGTGGGCATTGCAGACACTCACACTACACATCTGGCTTTTGTATGGGCTCGTGGAGACTTTGAACTCAGGTCTTTCACACTTGCTGTACTTATACCCACCAAGACATCTTCCCTGCCCCTACACAGTATGTCTTTAAAGGTAACATTTGGTCACATTGCTTCCATAATTATAGCCAGATCTTTCAAAGGCTAATGTTTCCTACAGAATAATTTTCTGGTTTCAGAAAGTGTGGTAGAAAATTCTACTATTGTCTCATGTCTCCCACATCACCTCTACTTTATAGCTCATTCCTTACAAGTCTTCCCATAACTTCCCAGGTTCTTTGTGTCTGTGTTACATGAATATGGCTTCTCCTCCTTGAACAGGACTTAAGAAGAACTATTCATCTGAGTACTCAACTCAAGAACTTCCCCCACAATTGACCTAAAAAAGCACATATCTCAGGTTGTGAACAGACACCTCCTTAGTTCCACCGGTTAACAAAACGTTAATAACAGAGCAGCTCGTATCTTTCAGGCTTAATTTCTTCCCCAGATTTTTATTTGGAAAAGGGTGGAAATGAGAAACAGTTCTTTTTTCAGAGTACAAAAGAATAAATACAATGATTCCGAGAAAACAAAGAGAAGAGCTATAGGAAACTGAGGATAAGAGACAGATGGAAATGCAGAATGGACACACTGTGTGCTCCATGAAATGTAATAGGACTGTCTATTGGCCACTCTTCTTAACTACTCTATGAGAACTTAGTAGCAGGGACCAAGCTCTGGACAGTGTCTATGAGTATCAGATTCATCGTAAGTGCTTAATACATCTTTGGTGATTGAATATTACTTTGTTTCGGTAGTTTGATTAAAAGTCTATAAAAATACACTTTTTTCTGGCACATACAAGTCAGCAGCACCTTCCCACCTCCTCCCACTGCAAACACAGCAAACAGAAATCATGATTCTTTTTAAAATCTAAGTCAGAAATTCAAAATTATAAATGTCTGATTCATCCCAAGTAAACTTAATTACCTATTTGGCCAGCAATCACAGGAGGTCTAACAACTAAAAGTATTAGTTTATCAAGCAGAAGATGAAGAAACCGGACTACTGGTTCCAGCTGCGAGGAATTTAAGGCTGAAATACTACTCTTCAGTTCATTTTCTAAGTTGTTTTCCATGATCCGCATATCTCCAATTCGGACTGGGAACATGTGTTCATCCAGAGCATTGACAAGAGCAAAGAACTTGTCCAGATAAGGATCCTAAAACAATGAACAATTACAGAGCTAAACAATTCTAATCACGTTAATTATCAAACCCAGAAGAACTGAAGAACATCAATATCTCATATTAATCGATAATGCAAAAAAGCACATACACGTATATACAAACACTGCTTCCGATTTAATAGATCCCTTCTTACTCATCACTTTGAAACAGCCACATCTTAAATACCATCAGTTACTCAAGGAATCTTTGAAACTGATGGCAGATCTTATTTCACTAATTTTTTTGTAATGGTCTTACTAATTTTTTGGAGCTCGATTCCTGCAGCAGGCACTTTAGTAAGCTGCATCTGTTACTGACTTGCTCTCCTACCTCCTAGGTTACCTTCCTTGTTACAGCATGCAGTACAGGAGCTGGATCCTTCCATCCCTCGGCAGCTGTAGCCTGCGGGGACAGGGACTGGAAAGACTGACTCTTATTTTCCTAGCGGTGGCTGGTGGTGTGGATGTGCACACAGCAGTGGTGACTCTCATGCCCCTACAGCAGGTGCTAGCCACTAAGTTTCTCCGTCACCACAGAATGCTAAGCTCCACGTTCCTATAGCAACAGTGTCCTCTCCTCAGACTCTGTCAGTCATTAGGAGCTTGCTTTGGACTTCTTGATACTTCTCAGTCTGGTATTTGTTGTTATCACAGAATTCTTTCAACATCCATTTAATAGCAAATCATCTTTAATATTTTGAACACGTCTGTATTTTAAATGTTCTCCACTCAAATTGCTGCTGGATTTGTCTTCCAACTAAACCTTTGTGCTGTTATTCAATGTCCCTCCTCCTCACTACTAACAGGGTCAAGACCTGGAGCAAATGATCTCTAAAAACCTTCCACTTGAGATACTTGACTTTGTCAGAATTAAAATGAGCTGGCAATAGCCTTTCATGTATCAGAAATGAAGAGAAAGAAAAAGACCCTTATTGTTCAAAATACATCAATGACATTTAAAGGACAAAGTATTTAATGGTAGTTAATGAAAAAAATGTCTAAATCTACGTTTTTAACATACGTTCCTAAAGCCTGGAAAGACAACGGAACTGACATGAGATAACAGGTCCAATTCATTTAACTGAAATTTATTAAAAATACTAAACTCACTTGTGTATGAATGGAGGAAACAGCAACAACTTCAACATTAAACACTCCTTTGTGGTTATCTACCCATTTCATCCCAGGTAGAGGAACCTGTAAGACACCAAGCAGAACAATTACACACTTACAAATGTATCATTAAACAAAGTCCTAACCTAAAGGACTAGATGTAATGTGGAAATACCTATTTTGACTTCTTCTTTGGGAATTCCATACATAACTATTCTGATTATATCTGTCTTCTACTAGCTCTTTTCAACTTCCCCCAAGGACCCTTCAACACAAGTATATACACTGAATTCCTTATGCTGCACACAGCTAAACCCTGGGTATAACTAACAGACTGAACATGAAGACTCTGAAAGCTGGGAAGAAGAATCGACAGGCTGGCAAACTCTGCCTGCAAGCACCCAAAAGGCAGGTTCTTGTTTGGATTGCAGTTTATGTATCCAGGACTAAGGTCTGAGAGAAAGGCAAGCCAAAGAGCCAAAGAGGGATCTCCAGCAAAGGCAACCATGTCTAGCCATCAAGGACCAGTCATCCTTGAGACAGATGAAAACTAGAAAGATCTAAGTCTTGCCAGAACAAGCAGAATACATACGGAATAACTCCCCGTACCCCGACTTGACTTTTTATGTGTAGAAAAGAAAACCTACTACAACAAGTTTCCCATTTCAAATTCCCACACAAACTCAGAGATTCAATCTCTCTACTAAGGCAAATAATAAAGGTTTGGAACCCAGCTTTATTTTTCAAAAATATTTGTTTTTCCCTTAAAAAATAAGCAAGTAAAATGTGTAACATGCTTATAAATTCAACAGTTCTACAGTCTGAGAATTGGCAGCATAAATATCTGGGCACTGTTAAAAAATGCCATGCACATTTTGATAACAATCTTTTAAAATCTGCTAATTTAATGCAATTTGAAAGCAAATAAATATGGAGTGGGGGAGAAGATTAAATGATTTAAGTTAGCAATGTTCCAACTCTTGGACCAATAGATTTAATGGGCAACTACATTATTAAATAAAATAATAAATCAGAAACCATCACAGCCCATCTGTAATGCAACCACTATTTAATTTAAAACATCAAATATTAATCCCAGCATTCAGGAAGCAGGCAGATCTCTGTGAGGTCAAGGACAGCCTGGTCTACAAAACAAGTTCCAGGACAGGCAGGACTCTGTAACACAGAGAAAGTCTGTCTCAAAAAAAAAAAAAAAAAAAAAAATAAAAAAAAAAAAAAAAAAATCAAAATATTCAGATCTTCTCACAATTATGCAAATACATCTCTAAGATAAACATCTAGAAGTATAATTTATCAAGTAAAACACAAATGTATTTCATTTGACATTGTTCAGGCATAAACAAAACTGTCTTAAGGTTCAAGCAATTATGATGAATGGTCTACACCAAATTTTATACTTTTACATAGAGGGGAAAAAATTCTGGCTCCAGGTCAACACACTCCTCTCTGCTATGAATTTGCTCCCTAGAGCCCAGTAAACACGGCTCCTGAGGCATGTACCTGGGATGTCACCACTTTGCTGAGACACAGTAGTGGCGAAGGTCTTTCCTTCATTCAAAGGTTCTAACAGTAGTCAACAAGAATGAGGACAATTTGGGAGATTCTGTATTTTAGATATCTATGGAACTCTCTAATACAGACATCACTAGATGTGTTGCTATATTCTATATACTATATTCTATAGACAATAAATAGATAAACATTAGAGTCAATGGCAAAAAGTAAGAGGAGGAAAGAGACAAAGCAAGCAGGTCAGGCGGCAGGGGCTTCTTAGGCACAATCCTCACAGATGACTTCTCTGAGGAGATATCTGAGTGGATGTTTGATGAAGATGAAGAGCAGGTCTGGAACACAGCACTGCCAGTACAGGAGAGTGCAACGGCCTGGGCTGGAGATGCACTCACCCCGCCTCACTAGGAAGAACATAAATCCTGTGCATGGTGAGGGCAGAGTAAGTGACAGAATACTACGGTAAGAGATGGGGGTCAAAGCAACAGTCTGGTCGGGTGTGTGTGTGTGTGTGTGTGTGTGTGTGTGTGTACAGACACACACAGACACACACAGACAGACACAGACACACACACACACACGTTTCTTTGAAAATAGCACTGAGGGATTTACTAAACATCATGGAACAGTTATTCCAAGAGGCTTGTGAACAGAAGCTACTGATTCTTCAATAAGATTTTTCTGAGTGAGACAAGAAGCAGAGATGGGTAACATGGGACTGTCTGCCTTTACACAGACCACAGGTCACAACATGTGAGCTGTTACTGTTTGGCATAGGAGACATGGGAAATAGACTCCAGCAGTTCATTTTGTTCAAGGTTACCCAACATCAAAGAGTCCAGTGGAAAACAAGCTAGAGTGGACTGTCTACAGTGTATCCTGGAAATAATCCTGGATGCCAAAGAGGCAGCACCACTTAACAGCAGTGCATGAGTGGAGTATCAAGAATAGCTAGAGGGAGCTTCTCTGTAAGCTCACACCACGGTTAGTGAACAAAGGACTAGAGGGAACAGACTGCATGGATTTCAACCAGATTCAGAATAGTTCAGCCATTTGGGATGGCAGTAAATGTGACGTGGAAGATAAGTAGTAGGAAGCAGGAACAGGGACAGAATTTAGCAAGACCATGTATAACTGTGCCTTTTAGAAATTCTATGACCTGGTGAGCTCACTAAAAAGAAAATGTCAGTGGAAAAGAAGTCTAAAAAGAACTCACATTGGTTATTCTAGACCCAAAGTCAGCACCAGCTTTGAGTCTGATTATAGGAATAAAGAACTGCAACCTAGTTGGGCGGTGGTGACGCATGTCTTTAATCCCAGCACTCGGGAGACAGAGGCAGATAGATCTGAGTTCAAGGCCAGCCTGGTCTACAGAGCAAGTTCTAGGACAGCCAGGGCTGCTACACAGAGAAATTTTGTCGGGGGGGGGGGGGAGAAAAAGAAAAAAAGTACTGCAATCTATTTAGAAAGTGTCAGTATTCCAGAATACAAAAAATAAAAATGAGTGTGCTTCTTTTTACACACTATGTGAACAATTCAGACCTCATATTGGCTTGTACAAGTTCAATGAAGATTAAAAAACATTGCTGTGTATATTCCTAAAAAGTGAGACAACAGAATTTCACTTTTGCAATAGCAGCTATACTGTGAAAATAAAATACTTCATCTTAATATAATTATATCAAAAAGCATAGATGAATTTCAAATGTTAGTATCATTCATATAATCAAATGATTTAATGTTTGTTTTTACAGATTTTATTTATATTTTTATTTGCATACATGTGTCTGTCTACATGTTTATATGTTTTTAAGTGTATGTAGCTGCCTTTAGAGTCCAGAAGTGGATGTTGGTCCCTTAGAGCTGGAGCAACAGGCTGCTGGAAGCCTCCTGGTTTGTGTGCTGAGACGTGAATCTGAGTTCTCTGCAAGAGCAGCCAGTGCTCTGAACTGCTGAGCCATCCCTCCAGCTCCACACTACTTCTATTTTTATGAATCTTCCCTCAAAATCATTGAAAAATTGAAACATTATGTTTTATATCTGTAATAATACAGATCATAAAATTTTCCCAAAATTATTGTAACAGATAACTCTTCTTAGTCACTGATTTAATTTTACATTTCAAAATGTATCAGTTAAGCCAGCAAGATGGCATAGCGGGATAAAGGCTCTTGTTGACAAGCCTTATAACCTGACTTTGAGCCTTGGATATTACATGGTGGAAAGAAAAAAGTGACTCCAGCAAGTTGTCCTCTGACCTACACATGTGTGTGGTGGGATGCACATGTACATAGATGTAAGCTTATACACACAAAAAATAAATAAATAAGTGATATATAATTAATTATCAAGGCTGGAAAGATGGCTCATTTGGTGAAATGTTTGTTAAGCAAGTATGAGGACCTGAGTTCTCTATCCCACTACCCACATAAGCACCCAGGCATAGTAAACACCTACTCATTCCAGTACTGGGGAAGGTGGGTAGCAGGAAGCTCTGGGTGGGGGGGCTTGCTTGCTAGTCAAATTAGATAAACTAGGGAGCTCCAGGTTCAATGAAAGGCCTTGGTCAAAAACAAACAAACAAAAAAGGTAGCAAATGATTGAGGATGACACCAATGTTTACCTCTGGCCTCTCCACATGCAAATGCATGTACATACAATTATACCACACATATGTTCCCTATGTAGCCTGGGCCAGTTTCAAACCTGTGTCAATCCTCCTGTCTCAGCCACTTAGGAACTAGCTTGTTACCACATCTAGCTAAAAGCTCCAAAATTTTACAAAGAAAAATTGTAATTATTGTGGTGATGTATTGTGTACCCTAATAAAATCTGCCTGAAGAGAACAGAACAAACCACTAGATTAAACACAGAGGCCAGGCAGTGGTGGTACACACTTTTAATCCTAGCACTCAGGAGGCAGAGATCCATTTGGATCTCTCTGAGTTCAAAGCCACCCTAGGTTACATGAGATTGATTCAGTCTAGGAGAGAAACAGAGCCAGGCAGTGGTGGTACACACCTTTAATCTCAGTACTTGGAAGTCACACACATTTAATCCCAATATTTGGGAATCACATGATTTTAATCCCAGCACTAGGAAGGAAGTAATATGGCTGAGTGGGTGGAGAAAGTTATATAAGGCCTGGGGAGACAGGAACTGAACCATTTTTTCGGCTGGACCCCTTTCAGCTGAGGACTCAGAGGTTTTCAGTTAGAGAATTTGTGGAGTTGGCGAGGTGAAATGTGGCAGTGGCTTGTTCCTTTGTCTCTCTGATCTTTCAGCATTTACCCCAATATCTGGCTCCAAGTTTTTTATTACAAGATTCTCAGAAATTCAAGCAACAAATTATCAACGAAAAAAGCATTATTTCATTATGTACATTCACATAGAAGAAACAGCAAAGCTTTGTTTGGTAAACATCTTTATGGTTTTGTTGTTTTTTTTTTAAACTTTTTTCTTTCAGGAGGGAGAATTAAACATGCAGAGATGTACTGACCTCAGGAGAAAGCACTGAATAAGCCTGTGGTGGTTTTTCCAACGAGACCGGTAGGCAGAACTGCCCAGTCTTCAACCGTCCATTCTGCAGCATTGGTATCCACTTTAAATGAAGAGACATGGGTCTGTTACAGAAATCATTATGTGGACTGTCTGCTTTATGAATGTGCACAACCTAAATTTCTCACATCATCAACATGTATTAGGATTTTTAATTACCTAAGTAATAATGGGCTTTCAGCAGTCCATTTCTCTGGTCATATTTAATTAACGAAAATAGTAATATTAACGATGACTATTTTGACATGCAATATTGAGTACAGAGCCTTATTATCCAAGGAAGAGTCAGTTCTAGAAAAGGCTATAAAATAAATGAAGTTTAAAACAGTAGTTTTGAGGTAAATAGGTAAACCCATAATACTGGGGGGAGGGGGAGTAAGAATATAATTTACCTCCTAAGTTACCATAATTCCTGTTATAAACATGAGACAAAAATACTGAAGTATGAATTCCATCTTTTGAGCTGAAGGATAAATTTCACAATAAAACTGTGATGACACCTCATGTTGGCCTTCACTGTGTTTTAACCCTGGCAATTTGACCATAATGGTTTTTTTTTTTGCTAAAAAATATTCAAAGGCTTTAATTTCTTGTCTATGGATTTCTTTAATTTGTCTTACATTCAAATCTTTCTATTCTGTGTTTATACTGCACTGTTTGGAAAACACTCACTAATCAGAATTAACACGTAAGTTTTATGAAGTTATTAATAGCTAAGGCCATTGGTGAGCATCTGTGATGGGGATGCTTTCTTCCAAGTGCAAATTTTGACATTACAGAGAATCAAATGGGCAATACTCAACAGAAAGCATCTACTGAACACTAAATTTCATAAATGTTTTATTATACTTAAGATCCCTTAATATAAATATTTAACAAAGAGACTTACTGTATATCCAACTGGGGTTTCAAGAGGAGTGTTTTGTTTTTGTTGACAACTAACATGATAAAAAGTAAAGAGCAAGTGGTGATGGTCAGTTAGAGTGGCAGGGAGCTTAACCTTGACTTCTTCATGAAAATCAGGAGACCTTCACACAAAGAAATCAAAAAAACAAGAAATCAATAGTCAGTAATTTCTTCAAATGAATAATTATTGTATTTGTTTATCTGGATGATCTTAAGACTAACTTTTAGGTTCATGCATTATTTTTCATCTACTCGAGGATGTTTTTTTCATTGTTCGCAATAATTCTAAATAATTAACTTCTACTTCCAGATGAGGGAACTAACAGTTTCTGAAACTGTTCATCACATTTTTATTAATGAGCTGAGGCACCCTACTATTAGAAAATTCATTAATAATTACTGCCTAGATACTGAGATCTTCACGTTGGATGCTGTCCTACATTTATGAACCAAAACTGGCACACACTGCACAGAAAAGTCAAAGCAGTACTGCAAGTATATATTTTTAAGCCATACTCATAGGAAAACACTTTCGTTTGTAGGAGTACAATTACCATTTGGGAGGGGGATCTCTAAAGAAAGTTAGGCTCTCTGTGGAATGTTTTCTCTCAAGTGTTCCATTGTTAAAAGGAATAAATATGTTAGCAAACAGACCACTGCTGACACAAGGAAACAAAGAAAGTCATAATCAGAGAAAGCCCACAAATTGCACGTATCCAACAGCATCAAAGTGCTCCAGAGCATTACACTAATACAAGAATGTCATGCTTGAAGGTCATGATGCTTCATTTCAACAGGAGGGGCGTGGTCTCAAGGGGCACTTTAATAGAATCAAGCTTTTTTTTGTGATACACAAATAAAAAGAATAGAACTCAATGGAGGTATCTCAATTCTCCATTCTCAGCATCTTTCAGAATTATATCCAATGGAAACACAGCTAAGTCACATGGTTCCAACCACCTTTAAAGTGAAGGCTGTCCTTCCTGTCAGGCAAGTTTCTGTCTCAGATGTCAATCAGTCAATATTCTTTCTGTTCAAATAAGACTCAAAACTACATTAACAGGTATGGATTTGATCACAGAAACAGTAAGTGGAACTAGGCCTTAAATAATGATTACAAGAAAGAGCTAATGCTAGCTGAGAATCTGATGACTGGCTGAACATTTTAAAAGGTGTGTTTCTTATTACTAAGCTCACCAACCATCACTGAATTATAAAAACCTGAATTTATAAGCAATGTCAGATGGTATTGTCATGTTAATTCCACTAATGCTAAAAACAATAATAATAATGACCCAGCCAAATTGAGAAACTTTTAGAAATTGTTATTTTTATAGAACTGTATTTACTGGTATACAGTGTTTGGATTAATTTCTTCCTGAAATCACATTATAAGTGTCTGTAGGAATCAATGATAGTTTCTCATATTTAGGCTACATGGGTTTTTTTTTTTTTGTGGTTGTTTTAAAGATAAATAAGACAACAACTACCCTTAAAGTTGTATAACTTAGTAGGAATATGAATTGGACACAGACGTCAAAAGGTACACTGTAAAACAAGGATTGGCAAATGTTCACAAGCCAAGCCCAGTCCACTACCTATTTTATATAGCCTGAAGATCATGAATGCGTTCATATTTTTAAAAGGTTTTTAAAAATCAAAACAATAACATATTTCTTGATATGAAACTCAAATTTCAGTGTCTATAATAAAGTTTTATTAGAACACAGACACACCACATTACTGTGACATTACTTACTGACTATGGCACTTTTGTCCTATAGTGGCAGAATTCATTGGCTGCAAGAGACATGGTATATGGCCACAGGCTTAGAACATATACTCCCTAGTCCTTTGTAGAAACTGTTTGAGCACATAAGGTTAACACTTCAAGAACAAATGTAAACAAATTATTTCAAGTTTGAGATCAGAATAAGATATTTGATACAGGCTTTAAAGCATATGTAAAGTTTAGTAAACACAGGTCCAAGAAAGGTCCAGAAACAGAGAGCACAAAAGGCAGAAAGAAGAATATTAAGACTTAAAAGTTTGATTAGATACCAGAGAATAGAAGGAAAATGTCAAAGATGTCAAATTCTGAACCAGAAAAATTATTAAAAATAGAGAGTCATGAAGACAAGCATGAAAACCAGAAAGAGAGGACACACAAACCAGTGTGTCTCATCAGTCAGTGAAAAGATACTGGAGTACAAAGGGTCAGGACTAGAACTGATTTGGAAGCATTCTGTATAAAGGTTAAAGTAGAAGGATTTTCATTGAACCTAACAGAGAGAGACAGATAAGATCACTCAGGAGGAGTCATATGGCGAGACTAAGAATTATGGGCAAAGTTTTAGTATTTTGTGTGAAGTGCCTATACTTTAAAAACAAGTCACTATAGATAGAAAATCTCAAAAAGCAGACAGAAACTGAAATGTGTACCAGATGAAGGTGAGAAAGAAGGAGGGAGATCAAAAAAGCGTGCACCATGTAACAGCACCAGGGAAAAACCCGGTGTTGGTTACATAGGAAGCATGACCTTGCCTTTGAAAGTAATGGATGGGGCCATAAACAGCTACGATGGAAAGAGGCAGGAGCTGGTGCCCCCTCTGAGGAAGTGGACCAAGACTAGGAGCACATGGGAATGAGTCCCACTGAGCGGGAGAGGGGCCATTGCTACTACTGAAAGAGAAGGAAAGGCAGACAAGTATGGGGATAATCTGAGGCAGTAAATAGAGAAATTACGTTGGACATAATTTGTCAGACGTGTCCAAAACATGTCTCAAGTCTGACAACCATAACCAGTAAGCTAGAAATGCAGAAGAAAGACAAGCTGCAGGAAAACCCATAGCTACTGGTTCATGAAAGAAAAGGTAGAGTAAAACCAAACCAAAATACTCACAAGGAGACTGTAAACGAGGGGCTAACAGAAGGTAAACAAATGACTGCAGCCCCACAGGAGGTCCAACAGCACATTCTGCAACAGCCCACCCAACAGGACCATTGTGTGACTTTTTCCTTAACTACATTCAATAACCACCACCCTACCACACACACACATGAGGAAGAAAATAAAAGCTCTCTGGGGTTAGCAACTGCCCGTAGAAGTAAAACTGGACAGCCACACAGTCAAAGGATGGTGGGAGGCTGAACACATCACCACTTCAGTGGGCTTGAGGACCGGAGAACTCAACAAAACAAGAAAATATCTGGGGAAAGTAACAGGCAAAGATCAAAGGACTAGAGGCCAAAACGCTAATCAATAACTACACAGGAAGAAATAGAATTTTTTAAAAGATGCTTTTTGTATAAAGCCTTACATTTGAGACGTCTACAAAGAAGAACTGTGCATCTACAGACTGAATATTGTCATTCTGATGTCAGCTGTGAATTTTGCACATTCAGTGCAGCAAAGCATTTGGTAAACATACTAATGTGAGTGCTAACAATGCCACTAAGAAGTGAGTAACTTTGAAAGAAATATTTTAATTCAGTACCTGTTATGATATACTACGGCTGTATAGGCTTCCTTTGAAAATTCTGAACAGCTAGATTTACCAAAGATTACCTGTAACAAATAACAGCATGTTGAAACTTGGTTGTAATAAATGCTGGATGTTTCATATCTATGTAAGAATTTGTATGCTTTAATAACTACTTGAGAAAATGGGCAAAATCAGCCCAGTGAAGAACAATGTGCCTACTTAACGATCTTTAAAAGCTTAACTGCTCAACTACAGATTTCTTTTCAATGATAGACCCATCTGACATTCAACCATTCAGAAAGCTTCTATAATTATATTTCTATCCACTGAGTAATAAGATACATTTGTCCTCTTCCCATCTCCCACTTTTTTGAGACAGGACTTCATGTAACCAAAGGCAGCCTTGAAGTTCACATGTAATTGAGGATGGCTTTGATTCTAACGCTGGGATTAAAGGCATATACCACCACACCTAGTTTTATGTACCTAGGGCTTCGTGCATACTAGGCAAGGTTTCTAGCAACTAAACTCCATCATCAGCCCTCTTTCCTTTTTCTTAAAGAAACTAAACACTCAGGGTATAATATATCACTTTAAACATAAGAAAATTACCCTAGCATGGTGGCATAAATACACTTTACAAAGTGGTGGCTTTAGTAAAACATGACAGCCATTCTCAAGGTCAAATATCAGTTGTTTATAAATGATACAAAAGATTTTTAGGTCATGCTGTTTATCTTTTTACATCTTGTACACCCTGCAAGGTACTTCATAATGGAGGTACTCCATTTTAGACTTGTGTATATATTATTTTTAAATTTCACCACATTAAAAAAATGTAGGGTACTCACACAGAAATCTTAGTGGTAAAACAACCGAACCAGGAACACTGGTTAACTAGAGACTGATGTCAACGTCATTGTTATGACTACTATAACAGTACAGTTAAGAAATGCCACAGATGAAATGCTTTAAATCTGGCAGTTATCTTTACATATGCATGTGAGTGCACGTCTATCATCAAACTCAAACAACTTAGTCTGTTCTTTTGTAAAGGAGGTTATTGGCATTTGTTTCTTTTTCTGACATTTCAAGCTAGTGCTTCTATTTTAAAGGAATAGCAAATACAGTAATATTTACTCCCTTTGATTAGCTTTATTTTGTCAATTTTCCAATGCCTTAGGTATGTTTCTTTTTATTTTGTTCTTACTTTAATTTGAGATGGGATCCCACTATGTAGCCCAGGCTGAACCTAAATTTGGTATGTAGTCCAGGCTGGCTTTAAATTCTTGATCTTCCTATATCAGATTCCCAAGTACTGGGATTAAAGGCATGTACCACCAAACCCAGTTACCTTAATATACTCTTATAAAATTTTATTTTAGTGCCATAATTACAAACTTTACAGTTTTGTCATACTAACAATAATATAATCAAACATTTATATGAAGACCCTTTGAATTTTTATATTTCAAAAACATATGCATTCTGCCCATAAATATATACATATATTTTCATAGCAGCCATTTATACTAACATAAAAACATTATACTCTCATATAAATATTAATATACAGATGAAAGGAATACAGCACCTTTTCTCTTTAGAAGCTATCTCTTTTCACAAAGCAAAGTATTTCTCTATGCAATCAGAACAGAACAAAGTAGAACAGGTTTCATTGTGATCACTGACAATGTATTTCAGTTCCTGAGAAACACAGGCTGAGCAATAATTAAGTGGCAAGCACTGTGATAAGCATCAAGCTACAGGTATAAATGAGACAGGGTCCCTGCCCTCAAGGAGCTCACAATCTAATGCATACAATAAATAAGCACGCAACTACATTGTGAAAGAAAATGCTGTCCTAGCACCAAAGAGGGAGGGTCTAAGCACCAGTACAGGTGGAATTCACCCATGGCTATGTGGAAGAAGCCAGTAATATGTTAAGACATGGAAGACTTCGATAAGTAAACAATGCAACATACTTTGACATATATGACATCTTTCATAAAGCTCAACCCCACATGGCAATTCATACAGAGTATCTGTTTTCACAGTGTATTACCTCAATTAAAACAGCACATTTATTTATTTAGCAGAAATAAGGATCTAGTAAAGAACAAAAATGCTAATTTCAAGCCTCAGAAATAAATTCCACGCCTATTCAACTAATATTTATTCAACTCAACATGTTACATGTAAAGATCTGAAACAGTTGCCACAAGAGAATACAAAGATGAATAATTTGTGTTCACTGATGTCAAGTGGATCTACAAGTGGATACAACTGAGGCAATATGAAAGAAGAAAACACATCTTTCCTGGGGAGCAGAAAACTCCAAAGAACTTGATTAAAAGACAGATTTGAAGGATAATATAAGGCCCCGTGAACAATGCACCCATGCTGAGCTCAGCATTCTCATTACACTTACATTGTCTGAGGCTAAATCTGCCATAGCATATGCCTTTTACCCCCAAATCTCTACTGTCGTAGAACCTGAATTGACATATATGACATCTTTCATAAAGCTCAACCCCACATGGCAATTCATACACCATGGATGTCTCACTTGTCTTCCATCACTCCAGGCTCAGTGGCAGCTTCACTGTAGTCATCACTCTCAGGGACAGTCCTGGACCTTCCTCGCTCCACTATCCAGACTCACCGCCATTACCATTTCACTTTAGATCAGGAACTTCTTCGTAAGATGCTCACTTGTCATCTCTTAGGTATCCTCTCCCATCTCTGAACACCTTTTCCTCTGACTCTATATGTCTTGCAATAACACATACCACAGTTCTCAACATTTGGTACAAATTTAATCACTTGATGAGAATTTTTTAAATTGCTACTTAGTTTAGAAGCTACAGAGATGAATTAATTAAAATGAGATTCAGCCTTGGCACTGGGAACTTTAACAACTCCCTAGATGAATTTAATGTGCACCCCAGATGGTCAGTTTCTTGACAAAGTTGGAAAGAGACACATGTATTATCCTCCAGGGGCCGTGTGCAAATGACCGTATCCCCTCCTACCTCTCTCACCTGCCATTCATCCTAAGGGTGGAGCTGGGGGCGGGTCGCTGAGGAAAATCAGAATCTCAAGTGCCAAAAGGAAAGGAAAGCGCCCTGTTCTCTGAGAGCGTCTCCTAGATGGACTTGGCTGCAGTCACTCACTCACTACATTACATTCTCTAGATTATTCACTTATTCATCTTTGCATCTCTAGGAGTGCTTAACATATGCCAGGTACTCATAAGTAATTAGAATGAAGCATATTACTATATTCAGGAAGTCTCCCAGTTAGAAATTTAGTTTAAAGGATCACATTAAATTCCAGTTAGAGCTGCCAGTCAGTGATACAAAACAAAACAGAAACTTCATCTATGTGAGTAAGTGTGAAAAGGAGAAACAGTAGAGAGTGGTTCTTACCGGCATTGCGTTACTCGGATCTTCTCCATACATAAACTGGACTTTCACTGTGATGTTTCTGGCAGAACCTTGACGGTTGGCAAAATTAAGGCTTTGAGGATAAATGTAGAGTAGATTTCTGTAAAACCAAAACATGTAAGTCATAGTGAGTGCATATCTAAGACTACTGTGTGTAAAAGATACAGTGAACACATATCTAATATTGTCTGTCTTTTACTAGCTATCACAAAACAAACAGATGCAAAAGGATTCAATTACTATGTGCCAGTACCTGTGCTGAGTCTTTTCATGTAGTTGATTCTTAGAGCAGCATTCAAACACACAGCAATCACATAGATCCTAATTTTACAGACAAACTAAAATCCGGAAAGTTAACTGTTTTTCCTATACAATGAGGTTAAACATCAAAGCAGAAGACAGACAATAAACCAGCCGGACTCCAAACATTCTCTTTCCCCTATAAGACACTTCTGAGAATTAAGCAGGAGCCAAAACATTACCAAGAATTTAAGACAATTCTAATTCTATTTATCTCCTCCAAGCAGATACAAATAAGACAGACTTCACAAATGTGTTTTTGATATGAACCTGATCAAGACCTTATGAAGAACAAACTGCCACGTTATCATTCAAAACTATATTATAGAAACTAGAGTAATGGCTCATTAGTAAAGTGCTGGCCACACAACCAAGAGGACCTTAGCTCAAGCTCCAAAACCCATCAAAAGGTGGAGACATGCCTGGAATACCAGCACTGGGCAGGCAGAGACAGGAGACCCTGGGGCTTGCCAGTCCATCATTCCAGCCCTAGGTTCAGTGCGAAATCCTGTCTCAAAAAATAAGTTGGACAACAAATGAAGAAGACACCCAAAGTTGACCTCTGGCCTCCACACGCAAGGACACACATATGCATACATACATACATGTGAGCATGTATGCACATATACAAACATATATATACATATATATGTATTTTACAATATGAAAGATATAACAGTCAGGTAGTTACTATAAAATAATTATATTCTACCCTACGTGTATTAGATATCTTTCCAGGTCATAATTTGTACATCTTATACAATTTAATAGTTTCTGCTGTCAACATAAAGAAAAAAAATTCAAGCAAAATTACATGAATAAAAGGCTAAAGTTACTTTATGTGAAGACCATCGCTTAGGGCTAATGACCAAAATTTTAATAACAATAAGACCCTGAAAACCAACTAATAGGTCAATGGAAATGGGTCTAACTTTTTAGGGAGCAGTACAGCAGAATATAACTTCTTAATGAATATATCTTTTCTTTAAGATTTATTTACTATGTATACAGTGTTCTGCCTGCATGTATGCCTACAGGCCAGAAGAGGGCACCAAATCTCATTATAGTTGGTTGTGAGCCACCATGAGGTTGCTGAAACTTCAACTCAGGACCTCTGAAGAGCAGCTCTTCACTGGGAGCCATCTCTCCAGCCCCTAATGGGCATATCTTTGACTCAACAAACCCACTCCTAGCCTAAGGAGGGAACTATGCGTAGGGATAAATGAGTATGATGAAGAGTGGGATAAAAGTAATTCATTACAATATTTTTATAATCAAGAATAATTAAAATGCACTATGAAAAGATATATTGTTCATCACAATGTTAAGCATCCCAAATAAAACAAAAGTTCGAAATACTCTGAAGCCTAAAACTATTTAAAGAGATTTTATTCACTTAGAACTTCTAAATTTTTTAAATTTATTTTATTTATTTATTTATTTATTTATTTTTGACACAGGATCTTACTATTTATCCCTGGCTGGCTTGGAACTCCCTATGTAGACCAGAATGATTTCAAATGCACAGGTATCTGCCTCTACCTCTCCCTCTCCCTCAAGTGTGGAGCACCATGCCTTTTCTTTTTTTTAAAAAATGAAACTTTCTAAGCATCATATCACAAGTTTGATGGTTCAGTGTACACATTCTACCTTTATACAGAGAGTAGGGAGGTATAGTGGCATTATCACATTTACAGAGATTTCAGTGCAGTAGCTTGTGTTGGGGAATGACAGGGAGGAAGAGGCAAAAAAAGAGAAGGTAGATAAAACTGCATTTCTAAATTACTAATACTGACAGCTTTAGAGCTATCTATCTATCATTCATCTATCTGTACATACATACATACATACATACATACATACATCTATTTATGGTGTTTTTGAGGCAAGGTTCCTCTGTGTAGCCCAGGAGGTATTCGAAGTAGCTCTGTCCACCAGGCTGGCCTCAAACTCACAGAGATCCGCCTGCCTCTGCCTCTTGAGTGCTGGGATTATAGGCATGTGCCACCACAGCCCAGCTTATTTTTATATCTTTCTGTTTTAAATTTTTTTCTTGGTGAAAAACAATAAAACTTTCAATGATAAAGGATTGGAATGACAAAAAGCATGCATTCATGAATACTAGTGAAATGGAGAACAGTACTCAAAATATGAAAAGTGCATAAGGCAATTTTAAAAAATGGCATGATGTTCCATCTATTAACAAAAAAATGAAAAATCAAAGATGACTACAGCTCGTCAACTGAAATCTTTATTGATCACCCCATAAACATTATACTGAATGTTAAGCAATGGGAAGTCAAAGTAAGATTTGGACTGCTGACTGAGATGGTTCAGTGGGTAAACATGCTTGCTGCCAAGCGTGGTGACCTAAGGCAGAAGGATTATGTACTGCTAGCTGTCCTCTAACCTACAGGATGCAGTGGTGTGTGTGTGTGTGTGTGTGTGTACACACGAATGTACGCATGTACACACACACACGTGCACAGACACACACACCCCAAATTTTTTAATGAATTTTAAAAAATGTAAAGGGCCAATGAGGTGTCTCCATAGGTACCAGGCTTCTTGTACAAGCCTGATGACTTGAATTCAATCCTAGAGCCCACAAGGGCATAAGATGTGACGTGACTCCACAAAACTGTCCTCTAACCTCCAAGGTGTGCTCCCCAGCCTGTCCCCACACTAAGAATGAGAACTTGATTTAAAATGCAGGTAATATTTAAAAGGCATTCCCTGGTCATGAGGAACATGTAATTTGGTGGGACAGAAATACCTCTAAACAGACCAAAATAATGAGAGAGATACGTAGAAGCTATAGAAGACAAGCATTTATTTAGCTATGAATTTTTTCTTTCTTATTTACTTATTTTTAAGAAAGGGTCTCGAATAGCCCAAATATATATACATACACACATATATGTAATATACATACATATATCTGTATACACACACACACACACACACACACACACTTTTTTCTCATTCATTCACTCAACTGATTCACTCACTCAGTTAGGTAGTTAATTTGTAGGTAGGTGGTTATTTTTGAGAAAGGGTCCCATGTAGCCCACACTGGCCTTAACATTAATTACTATATAGCTGAGATGGGATTTTAGCTTCTCGACGTTTCTTATGACAAGATGATCTAGGTTCTTACACATTTTCTTCATCAACCTATAATCAAGCATTTCTCCGAGGAGTTTTAGTTCTTTCGAAGAACCTTTTTTCCAAATTACAGTTTGAATACTCACTGAGGGTTAACCCTTGCTTGTAGTTCATTTAAATATAAAAAGAAAAAATGCTTCAATATGAAATACATCTGCCTGTCTCTGTGTCCAAACTTCTGGGATTAAAGGCATGCACCACCACACCTGGCAATATTGATGTTTTTAATCCAAATCAGGACTAGAGTTATTTGCTTAATGTTTTCTACAGAACATCTACATACCATTTTTCCCATGCTAGAAATCATTCTTAAAGACATCAACTATGGAAGAATTAGAAATACAAACTCCTCAGGACGTGGAGGTAGGATGATCATGAGCACAAGGCTAACATGGTCCACATACCAAGTTTCAGCCTTGAAGGGGCTATACTCTGAGATCCTGGAAGGAAAAAACAATAGGAGGGAAGGAGAAGGGGAGAAGGAAGACTTCACTGGTTCTGCCGCAAGGATAGCATGTAAAGAACTCCAAGACACTGTGGTTCCATAGAAGAGGATGAGCCTGCAGGAAGACTGAAAAACTCTCACAGTGAAGTAGAGGGGATGTTACAAGGCAATTTAACAAAGACAGAAGAATGAAATATTAGTATCAAATGCTACTGAGCCCCTGAAGGAAGAACTGAAAACACCCTTGGATTTTGCAACAGGAAAGTCTAACCTGAAAACAGATAAAACAAGCAGGGGTGTCAGTAAAGAAATAGTTAAAATTCGAGTCTAACTGAAGCAGAGTTTGCACTATACTAGAATGAGAATGTAAGTTCCCTAAGACGGTCAAAGGGAACACACAGAGCATGCAATAATGTACTAGTCTTGGTTAGAATTCCTCATCGTGACACACATTTGCTGAGTGTCTGCACAGATCTATTTACTGAGAAGGTAAAGGTTAATAGACTTTGGCTTGTAGGCATCATGGTCTAGAGGTGAAATTAGACAAAGCAGGAAGCTATACTGCTTTGTTATAATAAGCAAAGAATGACACTCCAGTCCACTCCAGAGTGTGGGAATAATAGGTATGTTGGCAAACACCTTTAATCCTAGTACTCAAAAGGCAGAGGCCAGCTGATCTTTGGGAGTTCAGGCCAGCCAAGGCTGCACAGTGAGATCCTGGTCTTTAAAAACAACAACAACAAAAACCACATCTGCCCACAAATTTTCATGAGTCATTTACCAAATAAAACAGACCTGTAAAACACACAGAAAAGCAGAGTCTATGACATCACTCTGCAATGAGACCACACAATATACAACTACCTTCATCATCTGTATCTGTAGACATATCTAGTGTGTGTGTGTGTGTGTGTGTGTGTGTGTGCGCACGCGCGTGTGTGTTTAAGCATCTTCTCTAGTTTTCCAGGAGCCCAAACTCTTTAAGGAAAGACTTTATTCATGTAACTGCTTTATCTGCCTACATTTAAAAGAACATACTTCATAGTTCTTGAGTATACAGGATAAAATGCACATAAAAATTTAGCGGTTTAATGCAGACAAATTTGGATTCTAAGTTAAACGAGAACTGTATGAACATTATCTATAAACTGTTTGATTTCCACAATAAGCAATACAATTTTAAACTCAACTTGGTTTAAATAAGAAAGGCATTAAGTCAAATCTAGTGTATTTCATGAATGACTAAACTGTACTAGAAAGCTCTCGAATAAATACACCAAGTCTGTCCTCCTCCAGAGTATTCAAACTAGCAAGGATACGGCAGGAAAGGAAAAGTGCTGACTAGTCATTTGGAGGTGGAAAAAAAAAAGACAAATAATTTACTTAACATGGAAATCAATTCTAGACAAATCAAAGAATTCCATAACAAAACCATAAGAGTATAAGAAAAGCTTTTCAAAACAGACTAGTGAGAGGAATTTATTAACATAAATTATAAAAATCATAAAAATATACATTTTAAAACTTCTCATATAAGCAGTACCATGAACAGAGGTGGAGAAAGAATGACAACTGAAGAAACACTATTGTTATGTATATATGACAGAGTACTCCTAACGTCAGCCAGAGAGAGGCACACTGTGGGGAGGGCACATGTCCAAGGTAATTCTCAGACAGTGACACAGATAGCCAGGAAAAACAAAACAGATGTATATGTGCCCATTAGATTTGTCAATATAGTCTTTTTCACGGAAAGTATACAGTTAAAGAGATACTTTCTTGTACTGACAGTAATGTAAACTGGTACATATGTGTAGAAGAATCTCGTGAAAAAAATCGTAACTTACAAGTCTGTGCCTACATAAAAAAATATTTCTCATAAATACAGAATATACTTTCTATGTAAACTGTTTATAAAGCTGAAATTATTTATTAATCACTAACAGGCATGATTAAATTAAGGTGCATCTATAAATTGGAACCAACATAAATAGAATATTGTTGAGCCCCTAAAAAGACATGGAGATTTCAGACTTGTAATTCCAACACCTGGGAGGCTGAGGCAGGAGAATTGGGAGTTTAAGATCAGCTTGGAACATATGAGGAGACTATCTCAATAGATAAGAAAACAAGAGCTACAGATTACCTATTATGGTAAATCTAAAATCATTTGTAAGTAAGTAAATTCTCAAAGAATAAGATCTTGGGCCATTATAGGTTTTTATGACATGAACTACATGGTCTGATTTTTCTAAAAATACATACCTTTAACTTGTTATTCAAAAAATTTAGTATAGTAGATAATAAAATATTAATAGAAAAGTCAGTTTTTCATTTTTATAGGTGTTAAAATACCCATGTTTGCAAAAAAAAAAAAAAACCAAAACAAAAAACTATGCAGCATGAGTTCATGAGTGCACGCAGACACAGACAGACAGACAGACAGACAGACAGACACACACACACACACACACACACACACACACCACAAACACAGTTTTGGCTCAGTAGTAAAGCACTTACCTAGAATACGTGAAGCACTGAATTCAACTCTAAAAACATTGCCACAAATAGCAAACATATTAACAGAGAACATGTAAAAATAAAATTTGTTCTAAGCTCACTCAAACTCTGGGTCAAAATACGGCAGCTTTATTTGCTGTTTTTCAGCTTCCTGGGCTAGCAATATGCTATATGCCACTCTCCTGGTGCTAATCAGTGGTAGTGAACTGAGGCTCTCACTCAGACACAGTGGCGCTGTGCTATGATGGTTCAGTAGGTCGTCTGTGTTGGATGCATTTTCAACTCAAACAATTCTCAGAGAGGAGCCTGACCATAAGTCAAGGAGCACTTCTATATATGTAGCTCACTTTGTACTTCTTTAAAAGCAGGGTATTATGTGTCCTGTCTAGTCTAGAAATTTCTCTATAAATAAACATGGATACCTGTGAGCTCCTGATCCCCCAGCCTCCACCTCCCAAGAGCTACTCTACAGCAGTGCACCAGCACACCTGGCTTATGTGGTGCTGGAAGTGGAGCCCAGAGCATCATGCATGCTAGGTAAGCACTGTCAAATGAGCTCTGTCCCTAACCTCTAACCCGATACATCTATTAAATATCTATTTAATTGATGCTGTTGTTCTGATCAGAGAGAGGAGGAGCTAATTGATTATTCTAACATTGCTGTTTTCTGCCATTCATTTCTATTTAGACATATTTTTCTCAAAGAGATATTTTTAAGCATTTCTAATAAACATTATTACATTAGTCTTCCACTTATCTGCAAGGTAAACATTCTAAAATTCAGGGGATCCAATGCCTTCTTCTGACTACTGCATGCATGTGGTGCACATACACACACAAGCAAGCAGAACACACATATACAAAAAAAATACATTTTTTAAAGAGCCAAAATACCTTGTTTTTAACTTGAAAGTCATGTTACAGTAAGCTTGCATAGTGTTGGGAAAACAACTGGTGTGTGGTTCACGGCCCCTAAGCGTGCTATGGCTGTTCAGTATCCTAGAATTCTGTATAGCTAGGAAATGTTGTATAGTGACTCCTAGAAACAGGTTTTTATATTAAGTACTGAGTTTGCTTAACAGTGTTTTATTTTCTTTGGCATAAGTTTTTGTTTTTATAAATGACTGGCTATATTTGACCAGGGTTCTAATTAAGGGCCCCCTTTTTGGGGACTGGAAAGATGGCTCAGCGATTAAGAGCACTGGCTGCTCTTCCAGAGGACCTGAGTTTGATTCCCAGCACCCACACAGCAGCTTATAAAACAGTCTCTAACTCAGCCCTAGGGGATCTGATGTCCATCTACACAGACATACATGGAGGCAAACCACCCCCCCCACACACAAAATAAAATAAAATAATTTCTTTTAAAAAGGGGTTCCTCTTCACAGTCCCTTCTTTACAAGGAAGCTGCTACAGCAAAGTGCTTGCATCTGCTACATGTAAGTTTCACACTTCGCTATGTATAAAACTTTTTCCCATCCCATAAATATTTATTGTTGTTGTAAGGTGGCTCTGTACAAAAGAGGCAGGATATAAATTAATAATCATCTAGCAAAAAAAAAACAGTTTATAGTGTAACAAAGTAGGGAGATTGGCTCATCATGCACCTCAACTAAGTGGATGGAATTCTGGGATCAATAGTTTTAAACCACAAAGGCTGACAGCTTAGTCAAGAAGAGTTTCGAAATACGCCCTGCATGACCAAGGATCACTACCTTTTTCCATGAAAGGAGAAAATGTGACTATTCAATCTAGCACAACATACACTTTAATAATTCACTGACACGCATCAGAGCATAGGCATAAAACTGATTAGTTTTAATATTTACTAGAGGACGTGTACATACATGTTTGTTTATTATTTATTTCTGCCCAAAGTATTTATATAATTCTGAAATGCATACTTACGTAAAGGTACACACAGGGTGGGCTGGCAAAATTGTTCAGAGGGAGAGTGCTTACCTTGTACGCTAAGGTCCTAGATTCAACGCCCACCACCCCCCACATATACATCCCAAAAAGAGAAGAGAAAGTATTCACACATATACAGGCTAATCAAAAGAAACAATTCCTTACCAAAATTCAAGAGAACAAACCTCTTAAAACCTAGATATCAGCAAAATTTCCATGTCTACATAACCTTACCATTAGTCTTCACCCATAAATACTTGAGTGTAACCAAATTGTTTCTAATTACAAGGACTATACACGCAATATGTTGTGCCTACTACACAGCAAGTAGGATTCCAGTGATTTGAACTAACGTCAATCTTTTCCCAACCCTAAATGCAGTTTATCTCCACTGGACAAAAGAGGAAACAGAGAAAGCAAACAATCTGACTGAGAATGGAGAAGTTAAAGAACAGCAGACTCCAGATTCCACTTCAAGCAGCCCTGCTCCAGAACCATGTTCACAACCACCATGTTACCCATATCTCTAAAGAAACCATTAGAGTTAACCCTGGATACTTAATCACCCAACAACAACAACAACAACAAAAAACCTCTACTTTATGCCAGGAAGGGTATTTCTATTCAATTCATAATTGAATTTTAGAAATGGTGCAGTTTGCAAAATTTTGCCTGGCAACTTAATTTACAATTCTTTATATTGATTATTGTCCCTTTTGGGGGGGGGAGCTATAAACATAAAGGTTGGAAAGATGGTTCAGCAGAAAAGAGCACTGACTGCTCTTCCAGGACACACAAGGTGGCTCCCAGGACACACAAGGTGGCTCACAACCATCTGGGACTCCAGTTCCAGGCAATCCAATGTCATCTCACCTCTACAGTGATATACAGACATGCACAAAGGCAAAACACCCATGCGCATACTTTTTTTTAATTTTAAAGTTATAGACACGATTCTGATGAATGGTAATAAATGCCCAAGATCCCAGCACTGAGGCAGGAGAATCACTACAAATCTGAAGTCAGCCTGGGCTATAGAACAGGACTAGCTTAAAACAAAACAAAGCTACAAATCACATAGGACAATTGCCCTAACAAATGATGAAACTGATGCATGGGGAAATAAATAATTTGTTTAAGGCCAAAACACTAGAGCTAGCTTTTAGGACTAGACAACAGTGTGAGATTCTGGAACTACACATGGTAGTAATTTTACCATGTCAATTTTCCCAAATGATTTGTATTAATACTAAGGATAGCCACTCATAACTTAAGTGCTTATTAATTTTCCTTTTAACACCAATTGAGGACACTGGAACATTTGCTCTTAAATAAATTATTAACTTTTAGTTTTGTTAAATTTACAGTAACAAAATTGTTACAAAGTTCACAAACTTCAGAAAAATGTATGAGCAAATCTCTGCCATTAGAAGCACTAAGATTTAATTTCTAGTTTATATTCAAATGCTCACGTGTCTACTGCTACTCCACATGGAATGGAGACTAAGACATACAGATATGCAAACAATGGAAAGGGAGAGAAATGTCTTTATCGACGCTATGGTGGGAATCTTGTAATAACACACAAGAACGGTTAAGACATACTAACTAAAGACATTAATCAGTAGCTATAGTACAAAAGAGAAATACACAGTTCCATGTTGGCGTAGACAGAGTACTGAAACACAAGCTACTACAGCAGTGGCGGCCACAGACCACCACAAGGACCGGGGAGGGCTCCACACACAGGCTTCTGGGGAACGGTGGCTGTTTCCAGAATAAACAAACCACAAGTGGGGGTACAGATAGTTACTTTTCCTCAATTTTAATGACAACTTACCCATCAAAAGTTAAGATTTATCTGTAAATCTCTTGTAGTAAAAGAAATATTAAAATGAACTTTTAAAAACAGGTAGATACCTTAATACTGAAAGTATAACTCTCAATACAGCAAATGTAACTAAATAGCCATTTTTCAAATGACCTCCTGCTAGTTGCTCATTTCCTTGATTTCATTTGCCATTGATCTAACTCAACATGGGGGAGGGTTACATTCGTGCAAGTTAGCACAGTTTAATGGTTAACTACATTCACCCGCCAGCTGTGTGCATGTTGCAAATAGTCGTGTATATAAAGTCAAGAGATTCAGGTCTCCCTACAGGAGAAAGTACTTCCAAATTACTTGAAATTGAATAATTGGGACCAAAAAAAATGCACACAATTAAAATATTTCTTTTGTTATTCCTCTAGTAATTTCTTCCAAAATTGATCCAGACAATTCATCATTTGATTCTCTATCTTTAGAGCCGAAATCAAGATTTGCTATGTTAGATGATGTCAAAATTTTAGCCAATGGCCTCCTTCAGCTGGGACATGGACTTAAAGATTTTGTCCATAAGACTAAGGGCCAAATTAACGACATATTTCAGAAACTCAACATATTTGATCAATCTTTTTATGACCTATCACTTCAAACCAATGAAATCAAAGAAGAGGAAAAGGAACTAAGAAGAACTACATCCAAACTACGAGTCAGAAATGAGGAGGTAAAGAATATGTCACTGGAACTCAACACAAAACTCGAGAGCCTACTAGAAGAGAAAACGGCGCTTCAACACAAAGTCAGTGTGCTGGAGGAGCAGCTAACGAATCTAATGCAAAGCCAACCTGGGGCTCAGGAGCACCCGGAGGTGACGTCACTTAAAGTGAGTACAAGTCACGGCATGCTGACTGTTTGCCATGTCGGTTTTTCTTAAATACATTTTTAAGACATACTATTTTAAATACTCTGCTACATTACTAAAATACTTAATTTTTTTCCAGATAGAAATTTTTCTTGGAAATAAAATTTTCCACTGAATCTTCTATTCAGGTTTTGCTTCCCTAATATTATATTTGAAAAGAGTTAAAATTTATATTTCATATGATAATTAAATAAGTTAAGTAATAAAATTACAGTTAAGTAATAAAATTTATAATGTTCAATTATTATGTTACTACTAATTAGTAGAGATAAAAAATTAAAAGAGGATTGGGTTAGCTCAGTGGTAGAGCACTTGCCTAGCAAGGACAAGGCCCTGGGTTTGGTCCTCAGCTGGGGAAGGGAGGTGGATTAAAAGAAATTTAAATTTAAAACCATTCTTCCATGAACAAAAACAGATTAATACAGAAAATAGTATATTCTAATTCTTTTGAAACATTATCTCTTTTAGTTTAAATAAAACTCAGAAAATTTTAGATATGGCAATTTTTTAATATAGGAACGAAATTACATATTACTTGAAAAAAATAAGACATTGAAAGCCAATGTTCACTTTTCTAACCCACTACTAACTTATAATTGGATGACTATTACAAATAAAAACTTAGAAAGACAGAGGAAATTTTAAACAAATTATAATTTGTGTGTGCAGAGTTTTGTAGAACAGCAAGATAACAGCATCAAAGACCTCCTCCAGACTGTGGAAGAACAATATAAACAATTAAGTCAGCAGCACAATCAGATAAAAGAAATAGAAAATCAGGTAAGTCAGTCTAATGCTATGTCCAATCTGTTGTACTAGCTGTTGAACACGAGCTGTTAAGACATGTTAACCACAGCTAATCATCGGCTTGCAAAACTTTCTGGGCAACTGGCTACCAACCTGTCTTGCAGCTTTCTCATGTCCTATAAAGAAAACAGCACAGCTTATCATGTGGAACTGCAAGGAAAAAGGATTCATAACTGATTCCATTAAAGTGATCCTATGAATTTTAAATCAGGTCATGAGTCTGTCTGCTCAAAACTTCACAGTAGCTCCCTGTCTTCCTCATTCTCACTCACAGAACCTGTGCTGACCTGGTCCTTCATCATCTTACTGATTTCATCTCACTAGCTTCCTTGCTGATCCTGAAGTACTTTAAACATACTGCCCCCAGGGCCTCTCTCTAGAATTCTTTTTTCTAGTATCTGCACTTCTCATATACTTCCATCAAATACAAAATGTTCAATGAAGCTGTCCCAAGCCATCTAATCAAAAATAAAAGGTATCCCCCAAAGCCACCACATTTTTTCAACATCTTTAAATTTAGCATAAATATAAGGTTCTTTCTTGCCTATCCCTGAATTAAACTGAAAGACCTATGAACCTGAGATTCTTTTTCTATTATTTTATCTACAAAACCCTTCATACAAAACACTGCATGACAAAAAGTTGGCACCCAACATCTGGACTGACCATGGCCATATCATATTCAGCACACAGAAGTTAATAAAGCTGGCTAAGATTGTAATCTACACTGTTGGATGTATTCAAGTATCTTAAGCAAACCGTAGAGGCTTACTGGTTTTTTAATCAATGTCTCTCTTGTTTTGTTTGCTTCATTCTCTTAATTTTGTTATTTATTAAATAATACGCTTGGTTAAATGTCTCAAGAACAGACAAATGTCTCTATATTCTGGAAAGGACTGTTTCTTCCTCTTTATTCCCTTGCAGAACTGGGGTCAGACCTTTGCACATGCTCAGCAAGCACCATGCCATTGAGCTGTGTCTCAAGCCTTGTTTATTGCTCTTAACACAGAACACAGTAACATTAGAAACTGAAAGACAACGTGTACATCATTGTACTTTGGTATCCTTACCCAGAATTCCCTAATTATATACACACTAGCATTTTAAAAGTAGATTTATATTCTTTTATCAGCTCAGAAAGACTGGTATTCAAGAACCCACAGAAAATTCCCTGTCTTCTAAATCAAGAGCACCAAGAACTACTCCCCCTCTTCAGCCGAATGAAACCAAATCCATAGAACAAGATGGTAAGATAATCTAGTGGCTTTTCTCTATAAAGTTCCCGACTTTTAGGACCTGCTCTATACTGAAAGAGTAAAAAGACACAGACATCAAATGCCATCACCACACTGTCAACTTAATTGGATCCTGGTTTTTTTAGTTTCTTTCTTTTTTTTTTTTTTTTTTAACATTTTAATACTGTATATGGCATTAAGACATGAAGCTAATATAAAAACATGGAATGATTATTAATTTCATAGATTAAAAATAATACTGTAAATGTAGAAAAGGAACACGTTTATGTTTATAAGTCATGTGGAAAACTATGCAAGGGGCCAAAGATCATTATTTAAAAATTACTTTCAAAAGCAACAAAACAAAATACATTTATGTAGCCAGGTGGTGGTGGTGCACGCCTTTAATCACAGCACTCAGGAAGCGGAGGCAGGTGAATCTCTGTGAGTTTGAGGCCAGCCCAGGTGCAAAGCTACACAGAGAAACCCTGTCTTGAAAAAAACCAAATATATATATATATAAAGAAAAATACACTTCTAAAAACTGAAAGATTATGGAATTCTCTTCAAAAATTCTACTTTCTTGTCTGCTTAAAATCTTTCACAGATATAACAGAAGTTCCATGGAACAAAATCACTATTTCCAGTCAGACTTCAGCAAAATGATATGTTCCCAACAGTTATTTTTGTTTATATAATTGACATAGGAAAAATACCTGTTAGCTCTCTTCCTGTATGTTCACAGCTTCTACACATCTGTTGATTCTAGTTATGAACCAAACCCTGTACTAAACTACTTCTACTTAATATTTTTACTATGCCTAACAAAAATAATAATGCTTTCAAAATTCTCATTTTGTGGATTTTCTTTTGAATAAGTAAGTTCGAAATGTTATTTTAATGTCATTTGGATAGTTTGCCATCTAATAAACATACCTATGCATAAACATTACCGAACATTCACATCAATTCCATGAAGCAGCAGTGAAATTTCAAGCTCCAAAAAGGTTTCTCTTCCTAAACATCACATGATTATGTTTGTTCATCTAGACCTGCCTGCTGACTGCTCTGCCATTTATAACAGAGGGGAGCACGCAAGCGGCGTGTACGCCATCAGACCAAGCAGCGCTCAAGTGGTTCATGTGTACTGTGACACCCAATCAGGTACAGCCTCCTAAGCAGAGAATGGGCTGACGTAAATTCAAGATACTCATTGCCTAGTACCAAAACTAAGCCTGTCATCAACCTATAGAACGAGATTATTCATGCAAATTGGGGACTACAATAAATAATAACATACATTACCTTGACTATATAGTACCAAATTAACAAATCACCTCACAAAGCCACCAATTAAAACCAACTCAAAACATAGTCATTTTTCTCATCAACAATAATCTACTAAAAATAACTACATTCATTCACGCCCTCCAGGCAGCCCATGGACATTAATTCAACACCGAAAAGATGGGTCACAAAACTTCAACGAGACATGGGAGAACTACAAAAACGGCTTTGGGAAGTTTGACGGTACTGTGATTTCCATGAATTATTCATTTATTTGTTAAATTAACAATATTAACTATATGTACTAATACAGGCCTGAAATCTTAACATTTGGGGGTGGGTGGCATGAAGCAGGAGGATTGAAAGTTCAAGGCCAGTCTGGGCCACATACTGAGACCCTTTCTCAAAGAAAAAAAAAAAGAATTATAAATTAAGAAACAATTATAAAATGGGCAGTGGAAATGTAACGATAAACAAAACAAAAAAATCGTCTTCATAAAACTGATTGATAAATACTATACATATTAGCAATTACAATTATTGTAACTGTACTTATCACTACTACATGTCTGCTCTTAAGTAGGCTTGCTGAAATTTAATTCAATAGTTCATGATTATCATAATTGTAATTAAGGAAAATAGTAAGTACTGTGGGCTTTAGAGAGTAGGAAGGCTATGAATGAGCTGCAAAGATAGCATTACAGTAGTCTTTCATTGATATTTTAAGTATAAAGTAATACAAGTTAAAATGGAACAGGAGGTATACCTTGGGGCAGGCCCTTGACTAGCACAACACTTGGACTAATCCCCAGCAGCTCAAAGAAAGTAATAGAAGTAAACAAATAAAACAGTTAGAACAGACATGGGAACCATCAGAGATAGTGTCTAGCTACTTAAACACTAACTTTAACTATTCAAGTATTATAAGTCTATACTACAGAACTGTGGTTCTCTGTAATACAGTTAATTCAGAATATTCTATTTTGATCACAAGACTAAACTATAAAAATAAGCAAACAAAACAAACAGTAGGTAAAATCCAAAAACACATTACGGACATTTGTGAATGTGTAAGTATTCACTTATAAAAGTAGAATGCATCTGTTGTTCTACCAAAATTTTTAACTCAGTACTACTTGAGTCTATTAAAATTCTCTATTCACAGTACTAGTTAAATCCCTAAAGAAAAGGTCTATTCAGTGATATTTTGTAGTTCTAACTCATCTGAGATTGAGTTTAACACTAAAATAAAAGACTGACAGTTCAGAATGCTCATTTATTTCTAATCAGAAACTAATTCCATTTATAATCCTTAAGTGAAGTTTCCTAACTCAACAGCAATAATGAAATATTTATTTTTGTCATTAAATATAGGTTGCATAATGATCTACTTATATTACTGCTGTTTTTAATTCCAAATAAAAATAGTTTTAATTATAGAGAAAAAATACTAATAACAAAAGATTCAAATCTAATGTTTTTTTAGTTTATGAGATTCTTTTTCCATTAAAAAAACTAACTTCACATTTGAGAAAAATGATATCACTAATATGCAAAACTGAATATATGAAAGCATTCTCTTGACTGAATATAGGCATATTAATGAACATCTGATATACATAAGGAGGTATGAGTGAGATATTACTCTATCAATAACCAAACCTAAAAATACCTATAATAATGTAATATCTCATATATAAAACCATTTTATAAAACACATTTTTGAAGCAAAGTTGGGGTTTATCAAGACAAGATTTTAACATAGACTAAATACAGGCTTAATTAACAAGGGAGAAAAAGTCACACGAAAACAATGGACAGTTGTACTGGTAGTATAGTTCAGTGAAGAGTCTTCCCTAACATGCATGAAGTCAGATTCAGTGCCTGGAACTCAAAGAAAATATAAATGAATGAATGAATGAATGAATGAATGAATGAATGAATGAATGAATGGGTGGATGGATGGGTGGATGGATGGATGGATGGATGGACGGACAGATTAGAAGCAGAAGGAAAGGGAAAGGGAGGGAGGACGGTGCATACACCCAGACACAGACATGAGTTCCACAAAAGTGTGCATTAATGAAAGCTCCAGAAAGAATATGTTTTGGGTTTTTGAGATGAGGTCTCATGTAGCCCAGTATGGCCTTAAACAGCTCTGTGTAGCTGAGGACTGAACAATTCTTTCTGTACTACCTCCCAAGTGTTAATTAACAATACAAGCACACACCACAACACCAATAACATAAATGCTTTACAAGACTTCAAAGTAACCAAGGAGTCAAGACTAAAACGATTCATTTTCTTTAATGAATTGAAAATAGCTTTAAAACCTGGGCTGGGAACATGATGTACAAACATGTAATCACAGCACTGGAGGGGCTTTGGCAGGAGATCTCAACTTTGATGCTAGCCTAGGCTAAAGGGTGAGAGCCTGGCACATGCACACACAAAGACAGTCAATCAGGACTTGATCTGCAGTTAACAATACACAGGGGTTCCCCACCCCACACCTCTTCTCTTTAGGAGAATTTTGGCTGGGCCTAGAGAAGATCTATGCCATAGTGAACCAGTCTAACTACATCCTACGACTCGAGCTACAAGACTGGAAAGAAAGCAAGCACTATGTTGAATACTCCCTTCGCCTGGGAAATCACGAAACCAACTACACGCTACATCTGGCTGAGACTGCTGGCAATGTCCCTGAGGCACTCCCAGAACACAGAGATCTGATGTTTTCTACATGGGATCACAGAGCGAAGGGACAGCTCTACTGTCCAGAAAGTTACTCAGGTATTTCATTAATGCCAATACTTTTTTTCTGTAAATTATCTCCCTATAGTTTTAACTATTATCTATAATATCAATTTTTTAAAATACTAATCTCAAGTAAGCATTCTCTCCAAAGACAAAAATCTACTGATTGTAGTTTTAAGTGCTAACTCTGGTTTAGCAGGCTATTTTACCTGTGATGCTTCTCAGACACTCTATTTTGATGGTGTATGTGAGTTACACAGATTAATTAATATTGAGATATATGCACCTACAATATCATTTATATGAAATAAAGATATAACCATGGAAAATATCTAACAGCTACTAGACAGAAGGCATTATTAATTAAATCCCATGTCTGTCTTCTCTAGGAGGCTGGTGGCGGCATGACATGTGTGGAGAAAACAACCTAAACGGTAAATACCACAAACCCAGAGCCAAATCCAAGTCAGACAGGAGAAGAGGGATCTACTGGAGGCCGCAGAATGGAAAATTACACTCTATCAAGTCATCCAAAATGATGATTCAGCCCACCAATTTAGACAGCTTTAAATGAACTGAGACAAATTAAAGGGCCAATAAATTAAATATTAAAATCCTCCCAGATTACTGTAATGTAGTAATTTGGTATTAAACCTTTAATGGAAAGCTTGAGAGATGAATTTTCAATCAGCTTTAAGGTCACTGTTAAGATTAGATGCGATCACAACAACTTAACACCATCTGTCTTTCTCAATCAAACCTCCTATAGTATCATTGGTTCATGCTCATGATGTGGGAATCAATCTAAGATGGTCCAAGTCAGCTGGGCGTGGTGGCGGAAGTAGGCAGATCTCTGAGTCTGAGGCCAGTGTGGTCTACAGTGTGCGTTCCAGTACAGCCAGGGTACACAAAAAAATCTTGCCTCAAAAAACAAAACAAACAAAAACATGGTATCAATCGAAATCATAACTAATGGGTAAATTCAAAATCATTCTATTAAAAACATTAAAACTTCAATTTAAAAAAATACACTTTTCATGTTAAACTTCAAAAAGTGTTATTTTTATACTTTTCAAATGCCATTTTACTCATTTCAGAATTAAATTCAGCCAATTTAGAATACACATCTACAATAGGAACTTTTAAAATTATGCTTCATTTTGCTACAATGTAATCTGGAGTAAATGATTTTTAAGGACTTCACATAAGGCTGTGTGCGGGTGGATCTGCACTAGGCCCAGCGTCGACCAATGCGGTAGGTCCAGATTACCCCATCCAATGCCTTCTTCTCACTCCACGGGCACACAGACACATCATATTCACATACACACAAATTTCTAAAAATGTATCTTTTTATTTATTTATTTTTATTTCATGTGCATTGTGTTTTGCCTGCCTGTGTATCTGTGAAGGGTGTCTGATCCCTGGGAACTGGACTTACAGACAGCTGTGGGTTGCCATGTGGGTGTTTGGAATCGAACCCAGGTCCTCTGGAAAAGCAGTCAGTGCTCTTTACCACTGAGCCATCTCTCCAGCTCCAAAAAAAATATATCTTAGAAAAACTGCCAACAAAGAAAATTCTGAGTTAAGTCAAGTTTTTAAAGATAGGTAGTATCCAAGTTATACTGTGACTTGCCTCAATCAATATCCAACATCATATTTTAATTTATACTATATCATACATAACTTTAAAATCACATATAAGAGACACAAAAGGTCTATGTGAATCCTACATTAATATTTTTTCTACAGAAAAATACAAAAAGAATAAAAGCAAGAAAAAGCTACTATTTTCAGAGCTAGAGTCCAACCTGCCAAAAATTACTTTGTAGAGTCTTACAGCTGAATGGTAAAATGGCTCCCTGACCAAAGGGGGAATAAAAAAAGAAAGAAAGGAAACAGAAACTCTGGAGTACAAAAAATGATTCATTATGCAGCGCAGCAGGTGCTTCTTCTAGCTGCTTTCCTTTTTGTTTTCTTAAATCCTCATATGGCGTGTTTCACTTTGTTCTTTTAGAAGTACGGAATTGGTCTTTCCCCCTCCACAGCGCGCTCAGATGGAGAGGCCATTCTGGTAGAGAAAGACTCCTTTACATTTCACAGAGCGTTGTCCTGTCCTCACGTCTTTGCTTGAAGATGATTTCGGCACTGACCCACAGTTGTGCAACCTAACAGGACTTTTCCCTTTGTTCTCTCTAGTACTTAGTACTAATCGTATCTCAATACCACTACACTCACCATGGCTTATCCTTCCCTTGGATCCACCTTCCTAAGTCTAGTCCTTCCTCTTGTCCTCTTCCCATCATGGATCAATGCAGCCTTTCTTTTGGGGGAGGGAGGCCTATGTGTAAGAGGGAAAATATGCTTGTGTTCATGAAGGAATGCACACATGTGTACGTGCATGCACATTCAAAGGCGAGATGGCTGTGTCAGCTGGCCTCCCTAGTCATTCTCCACCTTACTTGACAGACAAAGGTCTGTCACTGAACCTGAAGCTTATTAATTCAGTGAGCTACCCAGCCAAATAGTTCCAGAAATCTACCTGCTCTGGCACCCAGCACTGAGGTGCCAAGAGGGGCCCTGCCACACCTGCTTATTATGTAGTAGGTGATGGGGATTCAAACGCAGGTGCTCAAGTTTATGTGACTTACTGACTTAGCCATCTCCCCAGCCCCAATACAGTCTCTATAAATGTGACCCTCAAATATTCTGTCTACCCTCATGCACTCTGTTTTTCATGGATAAATTCCCCAACTCTATCCAACCCATAATCTTTGTTGCGATTCCCTTCTCGCATTGCTGACTAGCCACTCCCCCCTCGCTATCCTACAGATACACTGAGTAGCAGCCCAGCCCCGTACAGTTCTCCTCAACTTCTCTCCCTCCCTCTCCAAACTTCATACCCTCTCAACTTTTATAGCCATTGGCATCACTACCAGGCTATTAGTCTGGAACCTGGAGAAAGTCTAGCTTTTTATTTAAACTTGTAACCACAGTCTTTGTATCCTATAACCTTTTCCTGAAATGTTCTGATAAGCTTTCTTCACAAGGATTGCCTTAATTGATCTACTCCTAGCCCACTAATTTTATTTCCCATTCAATTATACTATAACAAGTTTATAAAAACAACAGTCCCTGTTTTGTTTAAGGTTGCCTACTACAGACATACAACAGCTGAACATAATTAAAATATATTCCTGTAATAGATTTTAGACTTATGGGATAATGACATGCCACAAAATAAATTTCTCTTAAAATTTTACCGGAATCTTACTTTAAAACATAGGATCTTATAATATATGGAAGGTATCTCATACTCCATAAATGTATCGTCATATAAAAAGTTATTTTCCCCAAAAATCTCCTAAGAAGTGATGCTCCTCCCTACAAGATGTCATATTTATTCTCCCTACAAGATGTCATATTTAGTCTGTGGATTTCACATATGCCCTATTGTTATATGCTCAAGGGAATGATTCCCAACTAGAAGAGTACTTGCCTAAAGAACAAGATTCAAATCCTTCCAGCAATCCAAGGTCCCTAGCACCTGCACCAATGACCTCTCTAAGTTTTTGAGTCAGTGTCTGAGGTGGCCCCGCTGGCCTCAAGCATGCCATCCATCCTTCTCAGCCTCCTCAGGTCAGAGATCTCGTGTGTGCACCACACGCCTGGCTCCTCTAACGATTTTACCCCAACCCAATGCTGCTCTTTTGAAATCAAAACTCATGTACTTAAAACAGCCTAATAGTCAGGCAGTGGTGGTACATGCCTTTAATTCCAGAACTTGGAAGGCAGATTTCTGTGAGTTCAAGGCCAACCTGGTCTACAAATCGAGCTCCAAAACAGCCAGGGCTGTTATGCAGAGAAACCCTATATCGAAAAACTAAACCAAAACAAACAAAAAACACACAAAACATTCTATTTGTATTTTCCTAGTATTAACTAGGATTGCCCATCTGTCTACAATTCCTGCTCTCTCTTTCTGATTGGCTAGGACATATTTATATTCTGAGGTACAGGTGTCTTCCTTCTTCTCTAGATCTAGTAAATGGTGACTTGATCTTCCTTTGAATGATGCAGCACTTGTGTCTGTAGCCCTCAAATGGCAGCATTACACAGACAGAAAATAAACATAGCAGATTATAATAAAAACTGAAAATAGTAATGAAAAGGCTAAGCGCATCAACCATTCACCTACCTGATCTTAGAGAATCACTGTAAAATCTCATACCAAGAGCTTACCCTTAGCCAATATGAGAGCTAGTATACACATTTCTCTTTCCATCATCACCGGCTACTGTATAATCTATTTATGTATTTTCTCATACTACAATAAGCAGGTATTCATATGGACATCTTCCTAGTAACATAACTCATAGCAGTTAGTTTACTATTAGTAGAGATGTACTCACTAGCCAATATTTGCTGAATTCCTACTTTATACGACTTATTCCAAATCTGTACTCATGTATTCTACCTTCTGTACAGAACAACAGTGTCACCTCAAGTGTTTGTCCCCACCACTAAGACCCACAAGCAACGCCCTTCTGTGTGCACTACTAACCGCTTCTCCGCCACCACAGCTCTGAAAACTGAAGTCATCAAACAATCACCCCTTTAACAAAGTCCAAAGGGTTCTTCTCGTGGGTGCAAATCACCTAGGGCAAAATTACTCAACTGTCAACTGTGCAGTTCAAGGTTACGAGAGAAGGGTTAACAACGCCTTCATACGGTGAAGTTTCACCTGAATTCTAGAAAACATAACAAAGAATTCCATCTAAACCAAAAAAACTTACAGTTCAAATGCTCTAAGATAGTAACACACCTAACAATGATTAGACTTATGGAAACAGCAATAAACAACTTTAAAGTGCAGAACTGTTGCTGCTCATCTCCAGTCTACAACACCATAAACAGGGATGGTCACCTGCCAATCCTGCCTCATTGGGTGCTCATGGCCAGAGAAAGCACTTAAATGGTCTTATAAACAGTATCTTTAAATAAATACCCATTATTTTTAAACACCGGATCTTAGGTTATCACTGTTCAAACTCCTTTAAGAAAATAATCGATACAAACACTTCTGGTGGAAATAGTTTAATTTTTAGGGTAAATGAACAGAACTCTTTGTAGGCTGCTCCTGATTCTGGAACTTTCTCTCTCCCTTGGGAGCCTGGGATAGCATACCACCACCCTGACTTTTTAACATCACTTGGGTGGCAATATGAAAGTGCTAGGAAATTGGCCTCTCAACTCAATTGTTTTTATAGATGTTCTTAATTTTCAGTACCATTCATATTAAAATAAGAATGTAAAAAAGGAACCACAGCAGTATTAGCAGTATATAAGAATTCCAATACTGAGAATGCAAACATTTTTATATCCCAACTATTATGGCTATTTCAAAATACCACTTAGAAAATAGTTTTTTTTTTATTATATCAGAGGACAGAATGTTTAGTTTAATTTATTAATAAAGAATATGACTAATATTTTTAACACTTTAATTCAACATAATTGATTTCTTTTGCTAACCTATGTATTTTATGAACTAAAATAGTATTCAAAAAATGCAAGCTCATACGATTCACGTATACAAAAACAAACAACAACAAAAAAACCCAGAAATTACTCTGCAGAGAGAGATCTACCAAAACACAAGGACAAGCTATAGAAGAAATGAGTATCATGTGATCCCCATGTGATCTCACTGACCTGGTCTGACTAGCCAAGCTGTTCCCTTAAATAAAACATTAGAGAGAAGTTGAACTGGTTCATTATAAGCTTATCAAACGACTCAAGAGAAAACTAATAGCATACAATTCAAAGTAGGTTTTAAAACCAACATTTGTTATTGTGACTATTGGAGTCCACACCTGTCACAGAAGAACACCCCATATCTACAAATGAAATGATGCAGCAACTGATAAAATGAGGAAGCTGTAATGGTAATTATTACACTAATCTCTTGTGTGTGTGTGTGTGTGTGTGTGTGTGTGTGTGTGTGTGTGTGTGTGTGTTTGGAATTTCATATATAACAGAACGACCAGTTCACAGACAGTAGGGTTACTGGTGTTTATGAAGAGGAGGGCGTCCATATAACCAATTGAGAAGGGCAGCATCATACAAACTGCAAGCTTTTATTTTGATCTTCACACTAATAATTACCAATCTCTCTTACAGCCTTAGTTACACCACATTTGCTAGCCACACTTGAAAAATAAAAAAATAAAAGAACTAGCTAGAAAAACAAAGATACAAAAGTTCAACAGGCAATCACAACTACGGCTATTGTTGGGAAAGAGGGCAACTCTCCTAGTCTGCCAAGAATATCATGTGCTATGTGGACATGTCTCAAAAAAGTAGATGTCAATAAAACAGAAGGATTTGCTCAATTAGATGTACCTTGATCTAGTACAAGTCACAGGCTACTATAGTCATCAAGAAATGATTTGAAACACAAGTAAGAAGGGAGCTACGAACTTCTAAGCAATTTCAAACATTTAATAAAATCCCAGTAAGAAAGGTCTCATTGTTTGCTTATCCTAATGTAACATCGACACAGGATCTTTTATCTGGTAATATGATAGCATAAGCAATCATTTGATGCAGACCTCACTTTTGTGGCTTATTAGTTCTATGTCTTCTAACTCTTGATTGTTAAGATATCTATGTATCTACATATTATTTACCACTGTAAAAGATTAAAAAGACTGGGCCTCTTCTTGTTCAACTGTATTGAAAAGCAGCTGACCAGCTAGCTACACAGGGAAAAGTCTGTCATTTAAACATGGCAGTCTACACTTGCAATCTCAGACCTGGGAAGCAGAGATGGAAGAACCCTGTGTTCTGGGCGACACACCAACATCCTGTCTCAAAAAAATACATGTAGTTATCAGTACCATGGACACTGAAGGTCCCAGGCAAAAGCACAAAACTGGCCAATGTTAACTTTCACAGCCTCCCTTTACATTTTGTATTTTACTTATTATGGGGGAGGGGAGGCATATGCATGGCCCATATGTAGAAATCAGAAGACAGCTATGGAAAATTAGCTCCTTCCCCCCACAACGGCTCTTAGGGGAATCAAACTCCAGTCACCAGGCTTGCACAGTAAGTACTTTTATACAGAGATCTCTATCACCAGCCCCAGCCCCTCCTTTTACCTCCTTATACCTCCCTCCAAAGTCCAGTGTCTTCCTGCTTCTCAAGTCACTCTCTCCAAGGCTCTGTAATGCATTACTTTCCAGGGTACACGGGATTCCATTTTCTCATATTGAGGAAAAGTCAACTGATCTCAGTTGTAAATAACCCTAGCATAGGAACCAATCTATAGTTTTGGGAAGACCAATTAGTCCTTACCAATACTGAAAACCAAAAGCAAATCCAAATAAGCAAATTACTCCACACAATTACTACTACATATTCACATAATATGCACAAATTAAAAGCAAAACCATATCCTTTATAATGTGTAAGACACACTTCATTCTTCAATGTGTGTTTCTGTCATCCCCTCAGGCAGGTATGAACATTAAAACTGGACACACACTTAAAAGCCTCATTCAGCTTTTTAAGTTTTCCTCACTCGGTAAGCCCTGCACTCAACCCCATTTAACTTCTATAACATGATTTTCTCAAGTGTTCCTAGCTTCTACTAATTAATATAGATATTATTCTCTACATGTCATTTATATCATTATACCATGCCCATGGTAAGACATTAAAAATTATAGAAAATAATGAAGCAGATTTTGAGGCAAAAATATAAGATACAATTATTCTGACCTGCTTTAATAAATATATCAAACAACAATCTAGAAATGAGAATATTTCATTTTATTCATGACCCATGCAAATTATATATGTTGCATATCTTTTATCCTTTAGTATGAAGATTATAGAAAATGAAGCAATACCTAGATTTCAAACCAAATAAATCTCTTAGTCCCAGCTTAATGTTTTTCTCATATACAGAAATAACAACTCCAAAATTATTAAATTTATAAGAGGTCTATGAAACTGAATAAACTAATTTAAATGAAAATAATTAGAATAACAGATACTAAATAATTATTACCTAACAATAAGTAGTATCAACATGAAATTTTAAAACATAAGGAATAAAGAAAATAATTGGAAAACTCCTTTAGAGCAGTGGTTCTCAACCTTCCTGATGCTGCAACCCTTTAATACAGTTCCTCGTGTTGTAGTGACCCCAACCATAAAACTGTTTTCATTGCTACTTCCTGACTATAATTTTGCTATTGTTATGAATCATAATGTAACTATCTAGTACTCAGGATATATGACATGTGGCCCCTTGTGACCCACAGGGTAAGAACCGCTGCTTTGAAGAGCCATAAGATACAAAAAGTTTGTAAATACAGTATTGGAGTACTCAAAAACCAAAACTACATTTTCAAACTGCTAGCAAAAATAATTTACAACTTAGAACCCTACACCTAACAAAACTGTCAATCTTGAAATAAAGATTCAAAAACTTAACCACCAAGTGAGGGAACAGGTACTTGTGGGCACTGAGTGGACAGGCTGGGGTGGGAGACCACCTGAGCCCAGGGGCGAGAAGAGGCCATCCTGGACTGCCTGGAAAGACCTCATCTCAAAAATAAACAAATGAAATCAATGAAATAAAAACACTAACAGGTACATTTTTAAAAGTACCTCCATACATCATAATTAGGAAGATATTGAAAGTTTTCAGTAAAATAAATATATCCGGAAAGAAAAACATGGGAAATATGACTCCCTTGGTGAGTTTAAAAAAAAATCTCTAGTACAATGGTACATAATGGATAATAAGTAATGGTAAAGAACCTCTAGGATAATGGTAAATTGGCTTCTAGACAAAAACCTCATATAGTCAGCCTTGCAGGCTTAGAAAATGTCTACTGTGCGGGCGGTGGTGGTGCACACCTTTAATCTCAGCACTCGGGAGGCAGGGGCAGGCAGATCTCTGTGAGTTCGAGGCCAGCCTGGGCTACAGAGTGAGTTCCAGGACAGGCACCAAAACTACACAGAGAAATCCTGTCTCCAAAAAAAGAAAGAAAAGAAAAGAAAAGAAAAGAGAAAGAGAAGAGAAGAGAAGAGAAGAGAAGAGAAGAGAAGAGAAGAGAAAAAAGGAAGGAAGGAAGGAAGGAAGGAAGGAAGGAAGGAAGGAAGGAAGGAAGGAAGGAAGGAAGGAAAAAAGGAAGGAAGAAAGAAAGAAAGAAAGAAAGAAAGAAAGAAAGAAAGAAAGAAAGAAAGAAAGAAAGAAAGAAAGAAAGAAAGAAAGAAAGAAAATGTCTACTGTACAAAAGCTTGAAGACAGGGAAGGCTTGGCCGCCTGATGTTCTCCACTGCACTGCCAGATGTGTCAGCAAGTTTTAATGACAAAACGTGCAAGGGTGAAGGACAAAACCATTCTAA